>NW_015172585.1:392020-410212 GCF_001447785.1 Gekko japonicus
CCCTTGCTTTTCACTCACTCGCCAGGAAGGCGACGATTACTTTTGCCCTCCGATCCCACGGCCCCTTTTCTCTCACACCCCCTCCCCTTTCACTTCGTTTTCCTGCTTATTACACCTTCTACGTTGCCAGATCTCCCTTTTCAAAACTCGTTGGGCAGCTTTTAAAAAATCAAACTCTGGCCGCTGCGTGGAAACAAGACAGGAGATGAGAAGCCGCCTTTGTTTCTAAAGCGCTGCCGCCGACCAGGTTGGCGCAAAAGACGGCTGCCGCCCCGGGGATCGGAATCATGTTCCAATCAACTCGGGTACTGAAGGGAATGCATGCTATGACGTCACAAACGGCGTCATGACGTAGCACGCATGATGCAAGCGACAAGCCCGCAACTGGGGAAAGGATAAAGAGAGGCCAATAGCTAGATTCGAGTCCCGTCGTACCTGACGCCGAGAGCGTTGAGTCTGGCAAGCGGACGCTCGGAACATCTGGCTGGTCTCTCGAAGGTGCTCAGACCTAGCTGTTCCACGGCAGACCGGCGCGGCTCCCCTCTGCAACAAGAGGCGAATACTGTCTCTGGCTGCAAAGTGATGTAGTTTGCCTTGTCTTGTACGTTGCCTATGTGCAGGACTGGAGTCCAATAGTTAAGCATTGCTGGAGAGTATATGGGAGTAAAGCTCTGTACAATCTCAGACAAAAATCAGGTTATATGAATAAAGTTAGTCAGTCTCTCCCCCCCCCCCCCAATCTCTTCGGGCTGTCACCCCAACAGGTCTGGAGGCAGGATGTGACCGAAAACGAAAGCCTGTTCGTGTCAACGGAAGAGCCGGGTTTATAGACTCCCACGGGTGCACCAGTGCTCTTCTAACCCTTGATAGGACTTTTTTTGGGGGGGATGCCTCAAATGTTCTTAGTCTTGATGGGTCAACTAGTTCCTCGCCTAACCGTAGGTCACCGAGAAAAATCCGACGCGTTTCTACAGATATTTCTCTTGGAGCCTCTTTAAAAAGCAAGGTCGACTGCTGGCGCAGAGGGAATTCGGACCGCCCGACCCGGCTTTTCGCTTTGTTTATAAAACGGGACGAGGGAAATTTGCCTGCAGTCGCTGTGTCTTGGCGTCGGTGCCTGTTGTCCAGCAAAAGATGCCGTTAAACCACTGACAGCGTTGACATTGATTCACAAAGGACCACTGAAGACTAGCAACATTTTATTCCAGCATGAGCTTTCCTGGATTAGCCCCCTCTTCTTCAGAGGCAAGGGCTGTGATCACACACACTAAATAATCCACTTTCAATGCACTTTCCAACTGGGTTTTGCCGATTCACACAGCAAAATCCAGTTCGAAAATGTACTGAAAGAGGATTGGAAGTGGATTATTTAGTGTTATTTAGACCACAGCCAAGGAGTGGCTCTTCCTGAAAAATAAAACCCATGATCAAGGGGTGCGTCAGGAAATGCAGAACTACAAGGAGAAATGCCATGATGTAAAATGCAGACCTAATGAAGGGGACGGCACCTGTTAATTTTTATTTTTAATAAAAAACCTTCCCTGGGAGAGGCCGTGGGAAACCTGTGCAATAAACCGGAGCCGAATCCCCTGAAGTTTGTGCTGGAAGGTGTCTGTCTTCAAGGTGCCCCCAGACTCCCGCGGGTTTTAGCTGCAGAAGAGGGACAGGGTCACTCCACTGACGTTGGAATTTCGGCTCCTGTGCACAAGATCTTCTTCCCTCATACAGGCAATTGTGGAAATCCTGTGATCAAGTCGCCCCCTGGTAGGGTTGCCAGGTCTGGGTTGGAAAATACCTGGAGATTTTGGGGGTGGAGCCAGGAGAAGACGGGTTTGGGGGAGGGGAGGGGCTTCAGCATGATAGAATGCCATAGAGTCCACCCTTCAAAGCATCCATTTTCTCCAGGGGAGCTGATCTCTGTCAGCTGGAGATCAGTTGTAAAAGCAGGAGATCTCCAGGTCCCACCTGGAGGCTGGCAACCCTACCCCCTGGTCTCTTTCAGGATCGTGGCTCCTCCACAGTTTTCGGCTCCCCTTCCTCCGAAAATTCTAAATAACCCTTCTCCTTTCTTGATCCCAAATGCAATGGAAAGAACGAGATCTCCCCCCCTCCCGTGTTTCACACGCTTATGTTAAGAACGGCTGCCATTCCCGTGCAGGGCTTGGCGTAGGGGCAAACCGGCCGGCCCTTTTCCCCGGTTAAACTGCAGGCAGGCAGGCAGGCAGGCAGGCAAGGAGGCCCCGACAGAGAGGCCGGTCTTTGAAGTCAGCGCGGCTAAATCCGTGTTCTTTGCTTTCCTAAAGCAAATTGGGGGTCAAAGTTGAGGCGGCCGCAGGTCAGGCGAGCGAACAAAGCGGAGTTTTCTTTCGAGGCGGCGGCTGCCGGCGAAACCTGCAGGTTTTGAATCCGGCGTTTTCTTGTGTTCTCGCGAGAAACGTTCCTCTGGCACGGATATTGGGCTCCCGCTGAAACTCCCCGCACTTTTCACACTGCAGCGCGAGAGAGTGGGAGCCTGGGAGAACTCCCATTGGCTCCCGGTAAAAGTAAAGCGCCAATGAAAAGAGCGGGAATGTTTTCCAGGGGGCAGAAGCAGTGTTCCCTCTAAGCTGAGTTAGTGTGAGCTAGCTCACAGATTTTTAGCCTCCGGCTCACACATTTTTGTCTCAGCTCAGGAAGGATGGCTCCAGAACACACTAATTTATGCAGTAGCCAAATCACCTGCTAACAACTTTAATGCCGGTAGCTCACAAAGTAGAATTTTTGCTCACAGGACTCTACAGCTTAGAGGGAACATTGGCAGAAGCTAGTTCTTGGGGTCTGCGGAGCGCCTGCATAATTCCCAGGCCTGCCCCTCGCCTGGGGGAATGGAGCCAGTTTCTGAACTACGGGGCAGAAAAGAAACCTGCTGCTGAGGGCCTGGCAGCATCCCGGGGTGGGTTTTTTTTGGGGGGGGGGATTGTGACTCATGTTGCCCCAGTATTCCAATACCCCAGACGGTTCCTGAGTCAGCGCCTACTTTGGGGGCAGCAAAAATAAAGCACAGTTGCACTGAAGCCTACCTCTGGCCTCCCTGCCTGGTAAATGGTTAGTCTGGTGGCCCGCTAATGGCTGTAGGGTCGCCAACAACCTGGGGGTAAAAGTGGTGCCTCCCTTTTAATAGTAGGGTTGCCAGCCCTGGGTTGGGAAATACCTGGAGAATTTTGCAGTGGAGCCTGAGAAGGGTGAGCTTTGGGGAGGGGGGGGGGCTTAAGTGGGGTATAATGCCATAGAGTCCATCTTCCAAAGTGGTCGTTATCTCTTGGTGAACTGATCTCTGTCACATGGAGAAGAGGTTGCCAGCCTCCAGGTGCCACCTGCTATTACAATTGCACTATAGGTGACCAAGATCAGTTCCCCTGGAGAAAATGGCTGCTTTGGAGGGTGGATTCCATGGCATTATACCCTGCTGAGGCCCCTTTCCTCCCCAAACCGTGTCCTTTCCAGGCTCCACCCCCAAAATTTATTTATTGATTTAATTAGGTTTATATCGTGCCCTATCCCAGAATGGGCTCAGGGTGGCTCACGACAATCAAGGGTATAAATAAATAGCAAAAACATGTGATAAAAACCAAGTTAAAACAAACAATAGAATGAGATGGCAATCACCAGGTAAAACTCCAGGGCGGTCCTCATAATATCTCTTTAAAATCTCCAGGTATTTTCCAAACGAGCTGGCAAACCTGCCTGGAGATCAGTTTAATCCCAGAAGCTCCCTAGCAACCACATGGAGGGTGGCAAATAACCCTACTTAACAGAGACTTAATAGGGTGTTATTTACTAGGTCATCTTATTTATTGCTATGCCATGAAATGCATTGCCTGTCCAAGTGCCTGTTAAAGAAGCAGGACATTTTTTGCCAGGTTGTTGGCAAGCAGAGGTGACTGGTATTTTGTGTACAGTGTGTCTGGACTATAAATCCTGGTGTTGGTGAGGTACCCTGGAACAAGCCTTTTGGCTTTCACAGAGGAGCTCCCCATTCAGTCACTTCCAACACAGCCATTTTCTCCAGGGGAACTGATCTCTGTCACCTGGAGAGCAGTTGTCATTCCAAGAGGTCTCCGGCCACCACCTGAAGGTCGGAGCAAGCAGAACAACCCGTGATGTATTATGCCTAAAAGAAATATCCACAAACGTATAAAATCTTATCCAAAATCCAGTTTACTTGGAGCAATTCAAGTCCTCAAGAATCATTCATAGTGACACCATCACTGTTGATGGCGTCACTATGAATGATTCTTGAGGAATTGAATTGCTCCAAGTAAACTGGATTTTGGATAAGATTTTATACGTTTGTGGATATCTCTTTTTGGCATAATACATCACGGGTTGTTCTGCTTGCTTCCACCTTCCATCCCGTGACCTCTCTCCAGTGTTGCACCACCTGGAGGTTGGCAACCCTAGAAGAGACAGGATTAGCCTAGACAGGGGTCATTTCGTAGAAAAAGAGGTGCAAGAGCTCATTAGCATAACTTATTTGCATATGCCACACCCCCTGACATCACCGGATGTGCGTCAGAAGGCAACACCCACCGCTCAGGCTCCACTGGACTGTTTTGGATTCCTAGCTATTGGGGGGGGGGGACGTGCAGATCTGTCCTTGCAGAGGAGGGAGAGCTTGTACCTGAATAAAACTTGGTCTTAAAAGTGCCAGTGGACTGTTTTGGACCGGGGGGGGGGCGGGGGGAGGGGGGTCTGCAATTTACCTGGCTGCTTCTTGCTCTGACTGAGGGCTACTGGGAGCAGGGGGTGGGGCTTGTTGCATGTGCCCACCCCCTGGGCACTTTACTGCTGGAGCTCCGCTCCTGTGCGCTCCTGCAGGAAATGACCCCTGAGCCTAGATCTCACTCAGCTGGCTTTTGCCCTGCTGAGTCTTTCTCCAAAGTGCCCAGAGGGACCAGTGTGGTGGATGCCAGGTTTCAGTTGCACACCTTCCCTCTGTTCCCACGCCTTCAGTGAACTGTAAGTGGTGATTGTAGAAAGATTTCCCTTATGGGTACTGAACCTCATCTTGTATTTACTTATCCTGTTCTTAGCTCGGGAATCATACATTTGCTGCTTTCTTTTTCCTGTAGGCACTCTCCTCAAGCTTCTTCACTACCATGGGTAGTAAGACTCTGCCAGCACCCGTGCCCATCCACCCTTCCCTGCAGCTCACCAACTACTCCTTTCTGCAAGCCTTCAACGGCCTGCCAGCAGTGCCTTCGGACCACCTTCCAAATCTCTATGGCTTCAGTGCTTTGCACGCCGTTCACCTTCACCAATGGACCCTGGGCTATCCGGCCATGCATTTGCCCCGTTCATCCTTCTCCAAAGTGCCTGGCATGGCCAGCCTGGTGGATGCCAGGTTCCAGTTACCTGCCTTCCCTCTGTTCCCTCACGTCATCCATCCCAAGCAAGAAGCCAGCGGTGTGCCGCTGAAAGCCAAGCCCAGGTTTGACTTTGCGAATCTTGCTGTGGCAGCCACCCAAGAGGACCATTTGAAACTCGGACAGATCGAGAACCAAGGTTCCTCGCCAGGCTTAGGCTCATTGCTTGAGGTGACCAAGCTTTCTCCCGAGAAGAAACCCACCCGGGGGAGGTTACCTTCCAAAACCAAGAAGGAATTTGTGTGCAAATTTTGTGGCAGACACTTCACCAAGTCGTATAACCTTTTGATTCACGAAAGAACCCACACGGATGAAAGGCCGTATACGTGTGACATTTGCCACAAGGCCTTCAGAAGACAAGATCACTTGAGAGATCACAGGTACGCATATATTTTTACTTGAGTTTGTAACAAAACCTGTAAAAATGTCAAAAGTCATGTACATGTTAGTTACAGATTACAGTGTGCCTTTCAACATATGCACCACAGACAGCTCGGATAACTTGCCAAAGCAAATGCGGTGATGGCGCCCCCCTTCCCTCCTGGGCGCGAAGCAGCTTCTGGAGATGCTTCTATGATGCCTCTATTCCTTTAATCAGTTGAGAGCTAGAAAATCCACGTGTGAATTTTTTTTTAAGTTTTAAAGCTAAAAGTTTAAATCAGGGCTCCCTAATGTGGTGCTTGCCAATCCTGGTGCCCACCCAGTGTTTTTAGAAAGTGGGCAGGGCAAAGGAGGGTTCTGCCCAGCAAGGTTTCTTTTCTTTTTCTTGTGTTGTGTGTGCGTGTGTGCCCGTGCCTGGAAGTCATGGCAACCTCTGGCGACTCCTCCTGGGGCATGGAGAGGACGTTCAGAGAAGTGGCTTGATAGCCTGCCTCCTGGCCCTGGTATTCTTTGCAGGTCTCCCATCCCAATACTTGCCAGGGTCGGCCCTGCTTAGCTTCCAAGATCTGTTGAGATCGGGCTTGCCTGGGCTGTCCAGGTCAGGGCTGCCGGGCAAGGCTTCTGATTGACCATTGGAGATGTGATTGGCTGTGCAGATTTTTTAAAAACGTTGCTTTGGCGCCAGCTGCCACCACAGCCGAAGGATCACGCTGTGTCACGAAAGGTAAGCCGGAGCAGCCATTTTGTGGCTGGCTCTGCCTATTGCAGCAGCCATGTTGTGGCGAGCATTATGTGGCTGCGCTGCGTCCACCACACTATGTCAGAATTCCAAAGGTGCCCACAGGCTCAGAAAGGTTGGGGACCCCTGGCGTCAATATTCTGTAACAGGGATATGTTCCATTCCCAATACTTGTCTCCTGCCTTGTAGAGCCATGCAGAAACTAGTCATGACCTTTGCGAAAGGTATGCTCACACATGCAGCTGCCTTATATTGAGTCAGACTGGTGTTCTAGCCAGGAGAGTATTCTCTAGTCTGACTGACAGCGACTCACCAGAGATCCTTTTAAAACTACGAATGCCAGGGATTGAACCTGGGACCTTCTGCATGCAAAGGAGATGCTGAGCAATGCATCCCGCCCCCCCACCCCCACTACTCATTCTACTATTTCATCAAAGTATGCCCGTATTAGGGCTGTCAAACTCAAATGAGTTGGACAACCAACTTCCCACCACCAAGCAGGTGCCCAAGGGGTGCCTTCATACCTTTTAATCAAAAAAGGCAATTTGATGAACATCATTTCCCTAAACCCTTTTTTGTGACGCCGTCTACCTCACATCACACATTTTGCTTTCTGGGGTATATCCAAGGCAGGGAAGCACTACTAGGGTGGCAGGAGGGGTGCAGGGAGAAGGTTCTTGAAAGAGGATCTATTACCAATGTCCAATACCTGATGTATGCCTGCCTCAGTCCTCCAGTGTGAGGAGCTGCAACCTCACATTAGGCACATGAGACAATTTGAAGGGCAAACTGTGGCCATTTCATGTGTGAATCTACTTATGAGTAAGCGCAACAGCCTCATATTTTTGGCTCTGAAAAATGACTGAATTGCATGTGACAGGGCAACACTGATGGCCTGAGAATGTGCCCTAGCGTTAAGTCTGATTCCCTTGATTTGATTCCCTGGAATTTGCACCAAGGCTTGAACCATATGGGGAAAACCTCTGGTCATAACCTAGGCAATGCCAAGAATTTCTGTTTCAGCTCAATGTTGAACATATTTCTTTGAAAGTCCTGCTTTCCTGCTAATGCCATGGGGCTGGCTTCCTAGTGTGGTGGAGGACTGCAGCTGTGTAGCCCGATTCTGTGTCTGTTTACTCAGAAATAAGTCTTCATGGAGCTCTTCTGCCAGGCTTTCGAATAGGAGCCGCCACCACCACTGTACCATCAACGCCCTATGACTTCCATATATGGCCACCTTGATGTGGGCATCATTGGTGGGAACAGGACGTTTTTTAGGGGACTGCAAGGCAGTGGAATATGCACTGCTGCAGCTGCCTAGCTAGGACATTGAGGACACCATCTTGGAATAGAGGAGCACCAAAAATGTTTTATGATGTTATTAATTGTTATTGATTGTTATGTAATTTAATATTTTATACTGTTTTATGGTTTTATTTGGCATTATGCCCTGTTAGCCGCCCTGAGCATTCGAGGAGGGTGGGATAGAAATCTAAATAATAAATAAATAAATGTGGGAAATATTCATGTTTTCCACATCAGGAAGTATTGTTCAGGAATGATGTTCAGCTTGTCCTTTAATATTTATACTTTCATGACGATTGCTGAAGGTACTGTGATTTTTGACAGATCAGTACCAAAGCCTGGTTCAATCCTTAAATACTGAACCATCTTTTCCTCTTAGGTTTTGGTGTGCTTGCTCACTAGTGATGTCCACATGGGCAAACATAAGCAATAACAATACTCCTCCTCCTGTATTTCCAGTTGCACATTAGAAAGCATGCCTGTGTCCAAGTTGCTTAACTGTTGTGGCTCTCAACCAAGAAACTATGGAAAACTGCAACGAATTCTCAGCACCCTCAGAAAAATTGTAATTACCAGGGCTCTCTTGGGGGGGGGGTAGCTATGACAGTTAAAGTGTCATCACACGAGTAAATAGTAAATATGTCCAAGGTACAAATTTAGTAATGTGGGAAGTTGCTGTGTAGAGAGGTGCCTTCTGTTTCCTATTAGGGAATGTCATTTATTTGAGTATTGAGGTTTCAGGCCTTTTGTTTCAACTGATTCCCGCTCCCCGCCCCATTTTCTTGCTGACAATTATTTTGAGCAATAAAGCATGAGTGAACTTCTAAGGAACTTTTCAAAACCCACGAACAATGGATCCCATAGGATTTGTGTTTTAGTTATTTAATTTATAGATTGCCCTACCGCAGAGGCTTCATAACAGTGTGTTTATTTAAGTCAAACTCTAAGTTCATTATGACTCACTTTGTACGGATGGGAAGAGGGGTACCTGGAGAGTTCCAGGCTAAAATGGTGGGTTTGAATTCAAGAACCACAAACCAGTTGCTTTCTAGGATTTCAGGCCTATTCATGTCTCCCTGGGAGTAAGCCCCTTTTTAACGGAACTTACTCCTGAGGAAACATGGGCTCAGGACGATCCTATGGAAATCAGTGGGGTGTAAAAGCAACACTGTAACCAAAAAACCCCCCTTATGTTGTATTTGGGGTATATTTCTTTTTCAAGCCAAATCTCTGATGCATCTTGGGATAGAACAATTGTCACAAAGACATTGCTGTTTGTGGTGGCAAAAGTCATTGTGTTTTGCAGTACCAAAACATCCAGACCTTGGAAAAAACAACAACAACAACACTGTGTCACGAGGCAGAATGTTTCTTTTGGTATAAACTCACTCCTCCCCCTGTCTATATTAAATAATATGGAAGAACCATTTGACAAAGCTATACTTTTAAAAATTTGAAACAAGAACGATACGTTGAACCTAAGATATTAGAAAACGTAACATAAACTTTAAAATTTTTTAAAGGAAAACATCTAGTAACACCTAACAATAATTTCTAATGTTTTTGGATCTTGAGGTATTTTTCGACCCTAAGAACATATTTTTCTGTGGTGAGGTGAATATTCTCCAGATTTTGAGAAATGGTTTTCAGGTTGTCATGAAGGGCTATATCTCTCCAGAGCACTCAAAAATGGCTCCCTGGACCGGTATTTTCTTAATAAACAGAAGGGGTACTTTGTATCCCAAAAGGTTAAACGGACTTGAAGTAAGGAGGAAAAAAAGGACCCGAAGGGCAAAATGTATGGATTTCTGGTTGTAATGTACTGGGTGCTCTTTAGTTTACAGAAAGCAAAATGTAAGCAGTAATTGACTGTACTCTGGGGACATTGTTCACAATTGTACACCAGTCACAGCATCTTAAGAGGACAAAGTTGTACAGTCAGTCCAGTGTTCCCTCTAAGATGAGTTAGTGTAAGCGAGCTCACAGTTTTTTAGCCTCCGACTCACACATTTTTGTCTTAGCTCAGGAAGGATGGGGCTCCAGAGCAAACGAATTTATGCAGTAGCCAAATCGCTCACTCACAACATTAATGCCAGTAGCTCACAAAGTAGGATTTTTGCTCACAAGATCCCACAGCTTAGAGGGAGCATTGAACTTGTCTTTGCATTCTTCCAACAAAAGGGCAACCTGGGTGGGACTCTCACCCCAGTCATAAAGATGTAACAGTGTGCTTGCTTGCACCTGAGTGCTTCCATCCAGCTATCTTCCCTGGGCATATAAAAGCTCCAGTGGTGCATTTTGAACTCTCCTCTAGCCCATTTGCTTAAAAGCAGGGTACAGCCCCAAGTGTACCTTGCTTTGCACATGGAACATAGTCATTGGAGTGTATATGAGCAACTTGCAGACACTGTAACCCCAGGAGCACGCAGTGGGTTGTGAGTATACTAAATAGGATTGTCAACTCCTGTTTGGGAAATTCCTGGCGATTCAGGGATGGAGCCTGGGGAAGGGAGGTGAAGAACCTCAGTTGGGTAGAATGCTAGACAGTCACTGCCATTTTCTCCAGGGGAATTGATCTCTGTCATCTGGAGGAGCAATGCAATTTTGGAGGTTGGGAACCACAACAGCAAGGTTCTTCCATGTCTAAATTCATAGGTATTATATTTTGCTTTCATGTATCAAGGCTTCCTTTTGAGGAACTTTCATTGCTACTTTGACCCCCGCTTTTGAGTTCCAAGAAGTTGAGACATGTCATTTTTTAACACGAGAGGCCATGTGGCCAAGTATGCACTTTTTCACAAATATGTCTCTCTTATTTTCTCTCCCCAGATATATCCACTCTAAAGAAAAGCCATTTAAATGTCAAGAATGTGGGAAAGGATTTTGCCAATCCAGGACTCTTGCTGTTCACAAGACACTGCACACACAAGTAAAAGAGCTTAAACCTTCCAAAATCAAGTGTTAAAGCTTCCAGTCCCTAAGAACTTCATTCTCCTTTCTGACTTTTTAGTCAAATTCATACCAAAGACAAAGGGGAACACACTGAACATTAATTTAATTGCTTAAAAAAGAAAACCAAATGCACACAAAATACAGCCAGCTTTTCTACACCCTGAGCAATAACACTGATTTGCTTCCGAGTTACACAGAAGAGTGTGAATCTTGCATCGCTTTGATAAACTTTATGTCAAAAGGTGGTGCTCAAGTGTTGGAGAGGAATCTTCCGTTAAGACACGAACAACTCCAAACTTGCTTCCAGAAGTATTGCTTTTAATTTTTTTTTTTAGTTTTATCCTTTCGTGTGTGTCTGTTTAAAAGTTTATACACTTCAGATGAGGAAAATTTTTTAGAAGATCTTTAAAGAAAACCGGCTTTACATTGCAGGCACTGTTGAGACAGACGGAAGGCCACTGAATACATTCTGTGTCTTTTAAAAGGCAACATTCTGAACAACCGTCCTGCACACAGATCCTGTGGCCCACTACAAATCTTTCGGCGGGTGTCCTTTGTGCACACTTCCGGCAAGCACCCTGGCATTTCTGTTTGCTTGCTTGTTTGTTTGTTTGTACTCTGGTGCCTTGAGAGGTGGTTTGTGATTTGTGGATTTATTTAAACAAAAACAAAACACCCAAGGTGGGAAGGGTGAAAGGCGGGTACATAGCAATAAATCAAAGCCGACTGCTATGCACAGCGTGGCTTTAGTAGTCCTTCCATGTGAGTGTGTGTCCTGATTGGGGAATGAGTGGATTGGGGGGTGGGGGTGACAAATCTCAACCTGAGAGCTTTATCTGAAGTTGTTTTGTTTCCTAAGCAGTGTAAAGAATTGAGACATTCCAATATGTTTTTTTTTTGTTAAAGTTCTTGCTATGTGGCACTTTATGCTGATTCTTGATAATGAACATTTATCACTGGATTTATTTGTGTTTTTTTAAGTATTAAAATAAATTGGTATTTTACAGGCAAGTCTTTGTCGGGTAATGTTTTCACCGTGCGTTAAACATATTTGATCAAAGCCTTGGTGCTCTGGTGCTCTCTGAAAATGTAATCGATATCCGTAGGTTTGAGAAGAGCAAACTTTAACATTTGTTAGTCTTTTTTTTTTTTAAGATGAGTTATCGAATTGAGGTTGTGTTCCTAAGAATTCTTGAAAAGGAATACGGTGGGACTTTCTGCCGAGTCAAGGTGCTGGGCTGCAAAAATTTTTTGCAAAATTACGAGGGGACATTATATAGTTTAATAGCAAAGTGCTACTTCACTTTTTTAAAATGGGAAATTTGGTTGTAAAGAAAATCATAACATAGCACCAAGCTGTGTCAGTTGTACATAGACACAGTCCTATCAGTAATGAATCCTTTTAAAAATCCAGTGCGTAACACTTAAGTCACTTAAAAGTTTGAATGTAAATGAAGATAAGTCATGTAAAGGGTCAGAAGTTTGCTTTCAGTGTACTCAGTGGTAGTTCTTAATGGCTCATTCATACATGCAAAGTCATTGTGGGATGCTTCAGTGGCTGAATGACATACATTTACCAGAGAACTATGTCCCAGTGGCTTCTGTAGAACTAAAATTATTTTAATACTAAAATTCTCATTTTAAGTGACTCTTCAATAGAACCGTAAAAGGGCCTACTTGTCCATCTCAGAGAACCATCTGTGTAGATCCTATCATTTGGCAGAACTGAGGCTGACCTGAATTCCTCTGAATACCATACAAGCACCTTGTGAATTAACAACCATGCAAGGAAATCTATAAACTGGACTTCAATCCAAGTAATCTATCAAAGTTGGTGAAAATAAAATGGCACTAACTGGTTGTGGGTCCAGAAAGAGGAAGAGGGAGATTTGGGATCATCTATAAAATGTCACACTTCTCAGAATCTTCCAAATTGTTCCATGTCACCCCATTTTAACTAACATGAAATCCAACTTTTGTCACTATATTGCTGTTCATCTGTTTGCCATGTTTTTGGCCACACCCAGCAGGAGCTCATTAGCATAATAGGCCACACCCAATAGCAGAAACTCATTAGGATTGGCTACACTAGGGGTGTGTGGCCTAACATGCAAAGGAGTTCCTGCTACAAAAAAGCCCTGGGTTTTGACAACAAACAAGGTAAACAGAATAAAAAGGGAAAGGTGGGTGTGGCTGGATCACCACACTTCTGGTAACATGGGGGTGTGGCCTAATGTGCTAATGAGCAGTGCTGTCAGGGTGTGGCCTAATATGCTAATGAGTTTTGCTGGTGGGTGTGGCCTATTAGGCTAATGGGTTCCTGCTGGGCTTTTTCTACAAAAAGAGCCCTGCCTGGAAGTAAGCCCCATTAAAGAGACCTGAGTAGGATTCTGAGTAGAGCTGCTTAGGAACACTCTCTTCACCTAAATGTGTATACTCAGAAGTAAGTTCTACTTTGTTCAGTGGGGTTCATTCTCAGTTAAGTGGGCAAAGAGTTGTGGCATAAGTCCAAACTGTAAGTTGGAAAGTTTGTTTCATTGAACTGGGGAAATGGAGATAAAAAGGTGACTCAAATGAGTTTTTCTCAAAGTGTGAAAAGAGTGGGAATATTTTTTTCCCTTTGCCCCAAAGTCACAGCTGACTTATAGTGACCCTGTAGGGTTTTCAAGGCAAGAGACATTCAGAGGTGGCTTGCCATTGTCTGGCCACACATCACAACCCTGGTATTTCTTGAAGATCTCCCATCCAAATGCTAGTCAGGGCTGACCCTGTTTAGCTTCTGACAAGATAAGGCTAGCCTGGGTTATCCAGGTCATGGCAGGGAGAAATATGAAGCATCATTGAAAGCATAACAAAAACAGCTACCCTATAAAGAAGAGGGACAAAGTAAACTAAGTTGCTGGGTAAGGCTTTCTCCATTACTGTTGAAGAAAAGGCAAGCAGTTAGCCAAAGCAAGCAGTGACTCCTCTCAAGATCATCTCACTGGCCTGGTTTCAAAGCAAGTAGCAGACCACAAGAATCCCAGAGCTGCTAGGAACTCTGGGAATGGAGTGCCCAGAATTATTTTTTTCTTCCTTTCTTTTTTTTTTAAATTAGGCTGTGGGGCCTGATTCTGGGGAATCCAGTAAGCCTCCTTGATTCCGGAAGGGCTTGTGGTGAAGGGCATTGGCTTGGGTAGGGGAGAGGAGAGGAGAGGAGGCACCCCTGAAAAGACTGAGCTTCCTCACAGATGGCACTACTCAGCCAAAGCAAGCAGTGACCCCAGAAGCTAGCTGGCACGGATAATAAATTAATAAATACCTTCCAAACCAATTTTCTGCCAACCTAGCAGTTCGAAAGCAAGAAATTGCAAGTAGATAAATAGGTACCACTTCAGCGTTCCGTGTGCCTTGGTGTTTAGTCATGCCGGCCACATGACCACGGAAATGTCTTCAGACAGCGCTGGCTCTTCGGCTTTGAAACGGAGATGAGCACCGCAACCCTAGAGTCGCTCGACTGGCTTTCGAGCAAGGGAACCTTTACCTTTACCTCCAAACCAATTAGTTTAATTTATTTATTTATTATTTTTATTAAATCCTTGGCTGGTGAGCTTATAATAATAATAAATACAAATACCCAGCGCTTCAAGTGAAGCTTTGTTGAAGTGTTCCCCACCCCATTTTCCTTGTCTGACCATTCTTGGTGGGAGAAGTTCTAAAATGTTATCGGAATGGGATCACTGTTGTAGACTTTTTCATTTTGGTTGCTCAGGCTCAAGAGTGTTTCACAGGGGCAGCCTAACAGTATTTATTGGATAAGATTGCTGACTTTTACAACACTGTCTGAGAAACAGATTTCGTTGGTCTGAAGCAACAGAACAACGTTTTGAGTCCAGTGGCCCCTTCAAGACTGACAAAGTTTGATTCCGGGTGTAAGCTTTCCCGTTGGCCTTAAAGGTGCCACTGGACTCAAACTTTGTTCTACAGTAAACCTTGTTTGCAAACATTCCCATCCAAAAACCTGGAAATAGCAAAATCTTGGCCAGCTTCCTTCATTCCCTCACACCTTTTGTTGCTATTGTTATTAAATGTTTATCAGATTTGTCAGTGAAAGTGCAAGGAAAAACAGAGGTCTGTATTAATCACAAGGAGATTCTGTGCAAACATGGCAAAATAAATGGAGACATTCAAACAGTGTCTAGATTAATTGGCCCTGATGGTAAATGTTACCCCTTCAGTGAGTTATAAAAATATTACAAAGTACCCCACAATCTCAAATCTGTGTTCAAAGTTTATTTTTCCTATGTATAACACTTTACAGTTTTTCTTTCTGAAATGCTGTTAAATGTTTCACTGTGCCCACTGCTTTCCAGCTTGTTGGGATCGTTTTTGATCGATCGCCTGAGGTCTTTGTAGTCCTTTCGACTTCTACAGACTGTGCAGTTTTGCTAAAGAAAATGGCAATGAATGAAAACAGACTGTGAACCCCCCTTCCAGGAAGTGCAAGACAGTGATTGGCCACAAGGCATGCCCATCGTGGCTGAGAGATCCCATTGCTGAATGAGGGTGGGTAGGGCTTGGGTTACACAGCTCAGTGTGGGAACTGTTGTGCTGCAGCATATGAACCTTCTGCTTGCTACAGAGAAGTAGCCTGCAATGGGGTGCGGGGCTGGGACCTGGGGCAGGGCCCTTTGCACTTGGAGTAGTTGGTTGTCAGAAGGTGGAGGGAGCACTGTGTGCATCCTTCTAGCAGTGGCTGAATCAGACCAGAAACCCCATACGGTGCAGTCTAGAACCTCAGGATCTTCAGGCGAGTAACTTGAAAAATGCAAAAAGGGGAGAGAGGCATTTTCAGCATTCTGTATCAGCAAATGTTTATGCAGATGATAACATGTTTTGTCATAAATTTTAGTACCACACGATAACAGCTAATCCTCACAGTCTCTCCTCAGCAGTAATAGTGTAGGAAAACAGTCATAAAACTGCAAAGGAAATCCCTTTGAGGAATGTGTGTCTGAAATGGGGTGGGATATTTCCCCAATAAACACAGTTCTGGATTTTCCTCTTTTCTGGTTGTAACTGGGTCAGATCCCCTGGAATCGTCTTCCTGCAATATCTTGCATATACCTGGTTCCCGGGGGTGCTTCAACAGCCAGCCATTTAGACACACTTGCACGGTCAGGGTCCAGAGCATGCCCATAATCTGGACCTAGGAGTCATGCAACGCAAAAGTAGTAGGTGCTGTGTCCAGGCAACTGCCTCCCTCACAGCCTGTGTTGTTAGGCTAACGTGGAAGTGAAGGATATGGGTAGGTCATAGGACCGTTTCAAGACATTGCACAGAAAGAAACCCAGGCTTGCCACTAGGTATATATACAGTTGGGAGATGCAGCCATCCTGTCTCTCTGGATAGTCAGACACGTTTCTGAACACTTGTTTGTCACATTTACACTTCAGACTTTCAGGCGGACGAATGTAGCTAGAGTGTATCCAGTGCTCCCTCAGAAAGAAAAGTAGGAGTGAAGATGACCCAGCAGGAGCGGAACGCATAGCAAGTACACTGGAGTCCGTTGTGGCATGTAAAGCTCAAAGGTTCCCTTTGTGTTTTAATATACTTCTAGGGTAATAGAATTTGGAGGAATTCCAAATTACTTATGACTGTGTATAGGCAAGCTGCTCTGAAGGACTCTGTTGGGCCCCATTCTCTCTTCTTTGTTTATTCTAAATTAGATTACGTACATAGGAAGACCCTCAGCATATTCCCCAAGTAACTGCATCTTATATGATGGCCCCCTCATCCACCAATCATGGAGCTGTGAGCCAATGACACCCCCCTCCATAGGCTTGCCAGGCACATTCATGAATCTCCCAGGAAACGTTTGGGGGTGGGGTATGGGGAAAAGAACATGATGCACCCCCAACACTTCCAGCGGGAACCCAGAAGTGCAGTCACTAGAACTCTAGGATTTCACCCAATCTCTATGGTAAAAACTACAGCGATTGGGAAGGTTCCTAGAGTATCACAAATATCACTTTCATGTTCCAGCAGAAATTGGCATCTGCACATCCGTAACATCCGGTTCCTCATTTTCCTTCTGCCATTCAGATGAGCACCACTGGGGACAGTGGAGCATTGGCAGGAGTTTTTCTTCAAACAGGGCGAATGGTAAGCCTAGAATCCCTTCCACACATCAGACCTATGTGGAACCACTCAACCAATGCAGAGCAATGCTGGTACACATCACCAACACTGCCCTACCCCCACCCAGACCCAAAACACAACAAGGACAGGCACAATGGAAACATAGCCCCTTCTGCTCTATGGAGGACTGTGCCATGCCCAATGGGAGCCCTGTTGCTACCACCCTCCTGTGTGTGTTTGAATCCCCTCCTGTAAACATGTTCAGTTTTGATGGGCAGACACATGGGCAGGATGTTCATGCAAACCATAACACCCAAATGCCTCTGCTGCTCATTTGGTAGAGGAGGCCCTCTACAGAAAGGCCATGACCTCTGCGGGGGACGACAGTGGAAGAAGATTGCCTGGAGGAGCAACGTTTTGCAAGGCAAGATGGATATGGACACTAGGACAGCAACAAGAGAATATTCAGCAGGTGGCAGACAGGTGAGAGGGGAATCTTGATTTCATTCCTATGGAATTTTCCCTGTGGCACAATGTTATGCTGGCACCAAGGGCAGGACGTGGGCTAAAGGTGCTTAGGACACCAGCGTTGGGTGGGTTGCTGGGAGTCCTGAACAGATGCCTAGACAATATGACAGATGATGGCCAATAAGCTGAAGCTCACCCCAGACAAGACTGAGGTGCTATTGGTCAATGAAAAAAACTGCTCCAGAATTGAAGAGGCAGCCTGCCCAGGAGCACTGGAGGTAAGGGAGATACAGAAGCCATTGGTGTTGTGTGGGGCTGTTAGGGTATTCTTACTTTTAAAGTAAATCAGCAGAGTATTAAAGAGGCAGAGTCCATGGTGTGTTTAAAAGAATAAATGTTTACTACAACCTAGCACGGGGAAAAGGTACACGGGATTTAAAATAACAAAGAGCTTATATTCCTACATCCTTACAGCTAGACTGAAAATGGCAGAAGAGAGGCTTCTTCTTCTTGCTCAGAACAAAGAACCACAAGACGGGAAGAGAAGCCATAAAATGCTAATACTTGGTCTCCAATCAGAACAACAAACTAGATCTGAACTTCCCGGGCTTTCTAACTGTCTAAAACAGATTGGTTACAAACAAACATGTGATTTAACAAATATCATTACCCAAGTAAATACTGAAAAGTGTTTTAACTTGTAACACTCAACAGGTGCTCTAGGAATATCCCAGATCTCCATGGTAAAAATACAGAGATTTGTGAAACTCCTTGAGTGTTGCACAATGTTGTGCCTTCACTTCCAGGTACATACATACATAT
>NW_015172585.1:410393-416135 GCF_001447785.1 Gekko japonicus
CTGCTCCATCACGCACCACCACCACCACCACCAGCAGCAGCAGCAGCAAGAGCTTGGGGGCTGGAGGCAGGAGGTTGCTCACATAGAGGGCAGCTGGCCTCTCTCCCTGGAGAGTTTTGTATGTTCACAAATTGGGGATCATGCCAGACTATGGCTAAGGTTGGAGGGTCAGGTCTCCTTTATGGCAGAGAGCATCTGTCATGAGCTTTGGATGATCGTCAACTACAGCTGTTGACAAGTATGATCTGGTCACAGTGATCCATGCTCTGAGCTCTTCCACATTGCATTACATTGCACATTAAGCCTTTGAAAACCTCTGGAAACTCTAGTTTGTCCAGCTACTGCTGGGAATTATATCACTGGGCTGAAAGATCTGCCCTGGTGACTCTTCTGTTTCCAGGCCCACGTCAGAGTGCTAGTTTCAAGCCTTCAGGTCCTTTTTTAAACAGCTTGGTACTGGGGTTGTTCAACGTCTGCCTTCTCGTGTTCTGATCCTCTACCCAAGTCCTCTACTTCAGGGGTGAGTCGTACAACAGCAGCCAGAGATAATGCTTTTTCAGTGGTGGCTATAGAGGTCCAGAGAAAAGGAAATGAATAACTGAGCAGATAAATATTTTTTTTTAATTAAAAGGCAAAAAGGGGGGGGGAGCAGAAAGAACTCCCCCCACCTGCTGTCCCCCCCAGGTCTTTAAAAAACCTGTTCCAGAGGGGACAAATGGGAAATTGGGGGAAACATTGTAAAAGAACCCAAACCCATACAATTTGGGGCAGGGTATTCACTCATTGAGAAAAATGTGAATTTTGGGGGAGCACTCTCTTTCCCCCCTTTTTGGAATGAGTATTTTCTGGGTATATGTTGTCAGCCGAGGCCAGTTTATAACAAGTATTCAGAACAGAGACTTGATACAGCCTCAGCCTTCTGGTAGGAACCAAGTTTAATAATGTTTTAACCTTGCCCCCCAATAGTCCAGTAGGTCTCCCGCAAAGCAGGAGATTAACCATTAGGTTACCACAGTATATTTGCAAATTGGCTTGTTGAAAACTAAGACTGTTAAATTCCACAAACCTGCCAGGTATAAATGATGCATTTTATGTTGTTAAAGCAGCAAAAATAGTTTTTGGTTTGACAGGAAGAGATATCATATATTTCAATATATACATATATATGACTACTACATTGCCATTTTTTCTCTGAAAAATAGGGAAGAATTCAAATTTCTGGAAAGTTTACCTCTTTAATGGTGGCACCTCATTTTTAGAATGTTCTTCTCTTAGATGATTTCCTGAAGCCTATCTTATGGTCCTTTAGCCAGCGGGTCTAAACCACTCTGTTTACCCAGGCTTTTAAGGGAGGGGTTCTATGTTTTAAAGCTATGTCGGCTTCTAGCCTGAGGACTGTTTTGTGGATATAAGTTTTGGCTGCTGAATGTCATTTTATGCTGTTTTTATGGGTTTTATTGCTGATAATTCTTATGATGTTGTGGAGATGGTGAGCCAGCTTGGTGTAGTGGTTAAGTGCGCGGACTCTAATCTGGGAGAACCGGGTTTGATTCCACACTCCTCCACTTGCACCTGGCTGGATGACCTTGGGCAAGCCTTAGTTCTGATAAGAGCTGTCCTTGAAAAAAGAGCAGTTTCTGTCAAGAGCTCTCCCAGCCCCACCTACCTCACAGGGTGTCTGTTGTGGGGAGGGGAAGAGAAAGGAGTTTGTAAGCCGCTCTGAGACACCGTTGAGTAGTGGAGGGCAGGGTATAAATCCAATCTCTTCTTCTTCTTTTAGGATTTTATTATATTGTTTTTATTTTGTGAGGTGCTTTGAGCAGTCTCTGGCAGGGCAGCACATACACATTTGAAACAAACAAATCATAATGCCAAGCAAGCTCTGCTCCTGTCCTGGCACATCCCTGGTCTCACCTATTCCAGGCCCCTACATAAAGGTTGACTCTTCAGTGGCACAGCATCAGTGGGCCATTATGCCAGTGTGTCTTCAGTTATGTCACTGTTATCTTTCATTGGCACAGCTGTGACTCATACTCATTATCCTGGCCTTAATAATGTCATGGATATTTCACATTGGTTGCTCTGTGGATGGTGTCACTAGCAGAGATCCTGCTAAAACTTGCCCTTGGGCTAGCAAGAATCTATACAGGCACAAACTCTACCTCTCAGGTGGGTGCAGGTGTGCAGGCACCCCATATCCATTCTATTGGATACTTAGAAGCCATGCCGCTGCACACTCCCATGACTTGCTTTGTGGAGATGGTAGCACAATTATACAGTCCCAGTGGTCATACTTGGGTGCTGGGCGTGCTGGGCTCAGATCTCTACTCACTGGGGATCCACTCAAACTCTACTTCTAGTCTGTAAAATTGGAGGAATCTGAGTTTCATTGGGATCATTGACAGGCACAGACAGAAAATGGTCACCAAAAAAAAGAAGAAGTAACAATAGAATAATAATGGAGCTATAGGCATGAGTGAGCCAGCCGCCATGTCTGTTGCTAAAAGAATGTAATCCAGGGAAGGGCTACTGGATGTTGCTGCCTTCAAGAAAGTATGCCAAGCATTTGGGAGCAGTATCGTGCTTGGAAAGTGTGGGCTGCAGCCCTTAGAATGTAACTTCATGAAAGGAAGGAAGAGTTACAGATTTCATAGGTGTCAAGGAAAGCCAGGAATGCACACCTATCTGTGTTCCATTGCTGCAGTCATTTCAGTGGGGATGCCTATGTCTCTCCCTGCAGTCCATGCTTGGCAGGGGTGGAGGGAGAAGACGCTTATCGCCTGGAGTTCTGTCATCTTTTTTATCTGAGTAATAAATAAAGGAGAGCTTTTTGATTTCAGGCCAAGGAAAGGATCAGTCAGATGCAACACCCTAAGCTCACGGGCTCAAGTTTTTTTATCCACCATGACTGAATTCTGAAAGGGAATTCAACCCAAGAGGAGAAATTTATCTTATTGTCTGGAAAGTACGCAGATGGAGAGTAATTTCAGCAAAGCGTACTTTATTTGATCAGGAACGAGACGACTTTGGCCGGCTCGCAGGCCGGCTTATATCCCCCGAGAAACCGCCACCCAAAACACACCCCTACTTCCCTATACGTTATTTACAGTGGCCGAGAGTCCCATAGGCTCTCGGCCGGGAACCTAGCCCCCTGATTGGAGCGGGCTAGGATCCGCATAGCCCATTGTCTCTTGGAGCGGAGCTCTGCGTTTGTCTCTGGACTTGTCTGGACTTACATTGTCCATGGCCCCTGAGCGGGGAAGGGGGAGGGGAATGGAGTTGTGGGGCAGAGGAACAACCTGCAGAAACAATAGATGGGCATTTGAAGGCTTGAGCTGGATTTCTGACTGTTAACCAAGAATCCCTCTAAGCATTGGTTCAATGTGCTTTAGTTTAAAGCAGTAAAGAAAATTGACATCAGATCGTGACTTTACTCCAGGTAAATACTTTTTCTGTTTTATTTATTTACTTACTTACTTTATTTACATCCTGTCTTTCTCCCCAGTGGGGAGCCAAAGCGGCTTACATCCTTTTCCTCTCCACAGCTTTATCCTCACAACAACCCTGTGTGGTAGGTCAGGCTGAGAGCGTGTGACTGGCCCGAGGTCACCCAGCGTGCTTCCATGGAAGAGAGAGGATTCAAACCTGGGTTTCCCAGATCCTAGTCCAACACTTTAACCTCTACACCATGCTGGCTCTTGAGCCTTTTGAAAAACATGAAAAAACCCCTTCAAAAATCAAATGTTGTTTGTGTAGGTACTATCCCCAACCCAGTGAGGTGCAGTGGAGACCCTGATTTGAACCCCAACTCTTCCATGAAAGCTTGCTGAGTGATCTTGGGGCGGTCAGATACTCTCAGCCCAACCTACTTCACAGGGCTGTTATGATGATAAAATGGAGGAGGAGGAGAGGAGGAGAGGAAAATAAGCCACTTTGGATCCCCTGGGGAGAAAACTAGGATATAAATGAAGAAAATATATTCAGTTCCGAATTTCGACTGTTAAGAAAATCCATGTTTGTGGTAGCAGAAGTGAGGTGTTCCACAATACTCAGACGTTCAGCCCAGGATGTTAGACAACATAAATTGTGAAGGAAAATGTCTGCCACTGCTGTCATTGTGGGTTTGGGGGGGGGGCCTTATTTGTCTATTCCTAGCACATATCTGTCTGTGGTGAGGTAAATATTTTCCAACAGGGGTCATTTCATAGAAAAAGAGCTAGGGGAACTCATTAGCATAACTCATTAGCATATGCCACACCCCCTGACATCACCGGAAGCGTGTCATAAGGCCACACCCCCTGACATCACCGGAAATGTGTCATAAGGCCACACATTCCGCCCCCAATGGTCCCGGCCGCCACTGCCGGCCTTGCAGCTCCACTGCCCTGCACCTCACCCAGGGGAACTGCGTTCCCCCGCGTTCCCCCCCCGAAATGACCTCTGTTTTCCAAGAAAAGGCATGGCTTGTGCTAACTTATTGACTCAGCTCTGTCCCCTCCCCATAGTAGTTTTAAATTTGGGGCATTCCTACCCTTCACAAAGGGGAAAACATCTGCATGTGGAGGTTGTCATGTACAAGTGATAATGTCCTAACAAAACACAGTTATAGAGACACTTCTCTGTGAATTCTGCCAGCAAGGAAGAGCAATCAGAGTGGAATCCCCCGTCTCAAAGACACTAGCAGCAAACAAAGTGGAATTAGTTTCTGTTTTATAAAATGTGGCGAGCAGTGGTAGATATCCAGTGAACCATGCATTGTACAAAATAGCATTTGTTCCAGATGAGGTGCAAATCCAGTCATGGAGAATGAGCAGGACTAGGCTAGTAAACAAATATCCATCAGGTACCTGTAAATGTGGCCACAGCCAGGGGTAGTTTGGGGGTGGTTACAGCCAGGGCTTTTTTTGTAGAAAATGCCCAGCAGGAACTCATTAGCATAATAGGCCACATCCAACAGCAGAAACACATTAGCATATTAGGCCACACCCCTGACAGCGCAACTCATTGGCATATTAGGCCACACCCCCACATTACCAGAAGTGTGGTTATCCAGCCACACCCACCTTTTGCTTCTTATTCTGTTTACCTTTTTTGTTGTCAAAACCAGGGCTCTTTTTGTAGCAGGAACCCTTTGCATGTTAGGCCACACACCCCTAATGTAGCCAATCCTCATGAGTTTCTGCTGTTGGGTGTGGCCTATTATGCTAATGAGTTCCTGCTGGGTGTGGCCAACTTGGGAGCCAGCCGGAACTCCGTTCCTGTGCGTTCCTGCCCCAAAATAGCCCTGGTTACGGCGTGTCATAGTGCTGGGTTTGTGATGCGAGTGCCCCAGCATAGCTTGCTTTCCTCTCTTACTATTTTTCTTTGCCCTCCCTCAACACATTACTGCACCATTCTCTGCTTGTCTACTCAGAAGTAAAGTCCGTTCTGGTCAGTGGGGCTTACTCTAAGGTAAATGTGCAGTGTATGAGCTGTTAAGTGATTCAATACTCCTCCTCCAGTTGCCGCCACTCCTCATACCCGGCTTGCGTGTCCTCAGTTCCTCTCGGCATTTGGTTTCTGCAGCCCTTGCCAATTTGGCTTCTTTTTGCTCCTCATCTTAATAAGGAGTAACTGTGTTGAGGACTGCACTGTTAGAATCATAGTAGTGGCAGGGAGCAAATTAGTCCTCACCCCCACCCCTGTCCAGAAATAGGATCTCAGGGATGGAGGCAGGGTGTGAAATATGCAGATGGGGAAGAG
>NW_015172585.1:416184-513459 GCF_001447785.1 Gekko japonicus
GGAGATCAGTCTTTGTTTTGTAAAAAGCCTTTGGAGACTCTTTTCTGGCTTAGATGTTTTGAGTAAGGTCTTAATATCCTGAGGGTGAACATGTTCTAAACGTTTTCCAGTTGAAATAAGTGTGACTTAAACATTCTTTCTTGGATCATACTGCTGCTTTCGAAAGAGATCCGCTTGTTGGATTCGTAGATGACATTGCAACGGAATGTTCTATCAGGGCAGTAAAAGACATGGCTAATCCGCACCTGATGAGAAGGCCTCTCCCAGGTCAGCCCTCTTTTCCTGCCCTCCACTGGCCAACAGTTGACTCTGTTGTGCTGGGCTCAGTGCGGGATACCTGGCACTGCAGTTAGTAGATGACCATGTGGTCCTCCTTGAGAGAGATCTAGTGACCCTACTGTTCCTAGGGCCCCAGTCTGCAGCTACTTCTTACCCAGATCATGAACAGGACCTACTGAAGACCAAGTGAGGAGGGATCCTGCTACGGGAGGGCCACCTCTTCACTATGGGCTGGTGGAGGGCAAAGTGTTTAGTGATATTTGATCCCATGTGCAGATGAATCATGCTTTGTTCACCCTAGAAAAATGAGATGCAGCATTAGCTTTCCACCTGCTATCTTGATTCCATTCTATTCCATTCTGTTTATTTTACCAATCACACCATTGACGCTGCATGATGGGCAAGTAGGAGCTCAATTTTTTGATTTAAGATTCTTGTGTGTGTGAAACAGCAGGATCTGGATCAGATACCTTAGTGGGATCTGAAGGGGAGGATTGTAGCATCACTCTGATCTGTGTCGGTATTAGGAGATCTTAGTAAATGTGGATTTCCACTCGGTCTTGAAGCACAATATGCATTTCTGTCTTAACTAAATGTACTGTGGTTAAAAATGGATCGAGCACCACGAGTCAAATTTATCCCCGGAGAAACCTAATTGAACTTAATAGCTTTTGCAGGAGAGTTTTTTTGTGTGTCGAAGTCAATTGGCTGACTTTGGGCAAATGTTTGCTGTGTTTGTTTCCTCTCATATGAAAAATGTCTCCAAATGGGGTTGGAGCTGAAGACCTCCTACACTTGGACATAGATTAAGATTCCCTTTAAACTTTTATCTGTCCATTAGCTTAAGCTCCTTATAAAGAATCAACATAAAAGGCAGTCCAACGAATCCAGAGGTTTCATGTCTTTTTTTTGTAGGATGGACTTTTTTCAGCATGGCGGCTGAAATCCATAAACTTGTACAATCCAAAAGAAGCATTTGGATTTAAGACAGTTTAATCTAGCTGCGGGATTTACATTCCAGTTTTGAACATTTGACCTGATTTATCTGGCCCGATGCTCTTACAGTACAAGCACACAGCAGAGCATCATGTTCAGTGTGTCTCATCCAGAGCATCTGGGGAAGCAGGGAATCTTCTGATCTGCCATAAATGGGCCCGCGTCCAAATACTATGACTAATTAATAATTTTGTGGACTTGGATACACTCGGAGTCCTTGGAAGAAAGACTGTCTCCTGGCAAGGCAAAGCGTGTGAGGCACCCCTCCCTCGGTCACTGATCTACTTCCTGTTCTCTTAGTTTTGGACTCTGCAGGAGAATAGGAAAAATCTGTAATACCCCTACTTATGGTCCCTTCCATTCAAGGTTGTCTGACAAGGGTACTATCATGATACACATGCTGGCAAACAAGTGTATGTTTCAGTTGCCTTGAATGGTGAGGAAAAGTGGGATATAAATGTTTTAATAAATAAATTCAGTCACACATTACATTTAAAACTTCTTACATGCTCAGCTACAACATGTATTGTGCAGTTGCATTCAACTGGGAGCTGTGGTTAGTTACATTTTCTTTTTGCATTTATGTTCAATGGCAAATTAAGTTTGCCCCTGCATAATCCCCCATTATTAATGTGTGAAAAGGCTCTTAGGAGTCATAGTGCTCTGACTAAGTATTAGAAGTACTTTCCTAATATAATCAGTCAGAAAAACAGCAAAGCTACAGTGCTTCCTTTAAGTTGTGGGGTCTTGTGAGCAAAAATTCTGCTTTGTGAGCTACTGGCATTAAAGTTGGGAGTGAACGATTTGGCTACTGCATTAATTAGTTTGCTCTGAAGCCATCCTTCCTGAGCTAAGACAAAAATGTGTGAGCAGGAGGCTAAAAAACTGTGAGCTAGCTCACACTAACTCAGCTTAGAGGGAACACTGGAAGGGCTTACTCCCTACCCAAACTCCCCAGGTATACTGAAAAATGTGGCTTTGTAAATGAACTAAGAGGAAGGGAAAAAGTCAAGGAACCCTAAAATGTCCTGATAAGGATGGAGTGGGTGGTGAGGATGTCATTATAAGGTGAGGCCAGAAGGCTTTGTAATCCAAGAGCTGGGCATATGATATTATTCTGGGAGATATGGGGTTTTACATTACTGTCTAGATAAGGTGATGTCCTGGAACACAAACACAGTGAAGCTCTTAATATAAGCAAAAAAAGAAAAGGAATTATGACTGTTTTATGGATTATCTATCATAGTTCCTTAGGCCATCCCGAAACACTGTTGGCACCTTGTCTGACCTTCCCCTTCACCACAGGGGGTGAAATTTTCCCCAGGCAATCTGCCACTGGAAGGAATGACTTGACATTCCAAGAAGTAAGTGAAAAACGATAGAATCCAACAGCTTGTTCTTGAAATCGAGCATATCTTTCAGAAAGCCGCCCAGCCTCAATTTCAAGATTGCAAGCTATGATGAATTTACTATTTCCTTTGGTGGGCTGCTCCACCAGTGACTTATTCTTGCTGCTCAGACAGTTTTTGTCCCACATCCAGTTTCAATTTTTCTAACTTCAGACTCCAGCCATTATCTGTGCATGTACCTTGTTGCCTCGCCTCACTCCCAGACTTTTAAATAGCAACACTTCTTTGGCCTTAATTTTGGTCTGGCTGCACTTCAATTTGTCTTCATACGGTGCTATTTGCAAAAAAAAAAAAAATCATCTTCTGACTCAGCCCTCATCAATCCTGTCTTGCAATTTTTTCCTTGGCTTTCTCCTCATGCAGATCAGTCTTTTCCTTGTCTTCCAAGGCCCAATCCACCTTTCTGTGTTCAGCCTACTTGGGGGGGGGGCACCATTTCAGATAATCCTTGCAGGGACAGGGAAGAGGAGACAATATTGCATTAGCAAGGGCAAGATTAAACAAGGTCCAAATCCCTTTACAGGATATACTCAATGTTAAATTACAAAGATCTTGTGCCTTTAAAAGTAGTTGTAGTGATGGTTTTCTTTTCTATACCTTCTATACCTTCAGCACAGGGCCGGCTCACTCACTAGGCAAACTAGGCGTTCGCCTAGAGTGGGCCAGCCCTTAGGGGCGCCAAACTGCACCCGCTCCCCCAAAAGCCCCCCTACCCAGCGTGGTCCATTCCTGCGACCTGCCAGCCTGTGGGAGGCTCTGCCGGCAGGTTCCGGGAAAGGTGAGGCAGCAGCTGGGCAAAGTGGGTCAGTCAGTGCAGAAATCCTCTGGCCAGTGGCAGCAGCAGCACCCGAGGGAGGGGGGAGGGGGGGCGCACGGGGGGCGCCAGAAGGGATCCTTGCCTAGGGTGCAAAATAAGCTGGGGCCGGCCAGCCCTGCTTCAGCAGAACTAAAAAAAAAAGTTCCTTCTGGGGAAACAATAGGTTAGATTCAGTTTCCACTTGCGCGAGAGCTCTTGTGCAAGCGGAACACAAGAAAAAGATTGTGGTAGCTACTTGTGAGAAGTCCAACTTACTGTATCCCTGCTTGTGTTTCTGCTTGTGCAAGATTTTGTGCAACCAGTTTCTGGGTACTGTAATATATAGGGAGGAAAGTGTTAGGTGTTGCACAAGATCTTGGGCAAGTGGAACTGAGCTAGGTCTGTTTATTTTTTGCTTGCCTGTTGCTGAATCCAAACCAATGGAATTCATTCTTTGGCACATGTGCAACGTATATGAGGCATTATCCAGTCAAAGTTAATCATTGTTCATTTCAATGGGAAAGGTAAGTGTATGTTTTCCCCCCTGTCCTACTGAAATCAGTGGTTCTGGTTTTCATTGATGGAGACAGTACGTGAAAGGATAATGCACATTTTGTTGCCGAATTCACTTGACAAGCTGATCATGAATATCAGGTGCCCTGGCATACTTGGTGGGCTCCCAGTTTGCCCATATGTAACATCCGCAAAAGGCTTTAGAGCTTGGGGCAGAACAAAATTTGAGTCCAGTAGCACCTTAAAGGCTGACAAAATTTTCCAGGGTATAAGTCAAAGCTCATGATGATACACGGACCCCCATTTCATTTGCATTTGCTGTCTCTTAGGACAAAGGGCATGCATAGACCTTGACCACATGATCAGGATTCTGGCCAATGAGGGATTTTGGCAAAAGCTTGTAGACGCTTGTACACATGTAGGTTTTGTCTGTATGCACAGGCTTAAAGTCTAAACAGGTGCAAGTGTAGGTTCTCATTTACAAGCTACACCAAACTCACCTGGCAGTGGGGCCAGCGGGCTTCTCCTTACACATGTCCATTCACATTGTGAACAATCCTTTGAGTGCAATTGTGATGAGATGAGACAATTGGATGGCAGACCGTCAGATGAAGTGAGGATAGCTCAGGAAAAGCTTTGCTAAAGAAGTAGGCTTTGAGAAGAGAGGGAGATGGTGTGATGATTGGGAACATAGTGTTTTTTCCCGAAGGCAAGGAGCAACATGGCAGAAAATGGCATGATGACTCATCAAGTTGCCTGTTCCAAGTGCAATGTAAACTCTTTTCCAGCCATCCAGGAATTTCCAAGCAAACAATGCGGGCCATGTTCTTCTTGTTCAACCGTTTCGTTCTTTCACAGAGGCATGAGTGTCATCTGATGGAGCAGGCTCTGGGCCACAAGTCTCATGCCTATTACACATGAGTTGGTGACAAATTCTAGAGGGCAACCATATTAGTACATTGTGGAGAAAGAGTCTTGTAGACCAACTGTTCATAGTTGATTCACTTGGGTAACTGGAGAAGCACAGCCTATTATTAACTTGGATTACAATGTACTACGAGGACTGAGATGAATCTTGTCAGATGGAAAGGAATGCTGGGTTCTAACAAGCCAGTGCTGCTTCAGCAGAAAACAGAAATCCCACACCATGAAGTAATGAGGACCACTGAGTTTCTTTGAGTCTCTGCCTGCCATGGAAAACACTTATCATGTCCCACTGCCTCCTAGTGGAGCTTCATATGGCCATCAGATATACCTCAAGGGTGGAAACCACACTGTAGAAGGAAACCAAATCCTTCTGGGCACTGCAGGTCCTCTCCATTCTATCAGGCATTTGTGAGCAATTTCTGCCTAAGAGATTCTTTATATTCTTGAGGTAAATTAATATCTCGAATTATCCAGGCATGAAACTGATCCACCGGAAAAGCCATACATGAAAAGTCCTTGGAATAAGAACACTGCATTGCTCCAACAAGTTGCGTCTTCATAATGGTCTGTATCCTGCCATTCCACTAAGCACAGTCAGAAGCCGACCTCCAGCCAGAAGAAGAAGAGGAGGAGGAGGAGGAGATTTATACCTTGCCCTTCACTCGGAGTCTCAGAGTGGCTTACAAACTCCTACCCCTTTCCCTGCCCACAACAGATACCATGTGAGGTAGGTGGGGCTGAGAGAGCTCTGACAGAAACGGCTCTTTTCAAGGACAGCTGTGCTAGAACCATGGCTTGCCCAAGGCCATCCAGCAGCTGCAAGTGAAGGAGTGGGGAATCAAACCCGGTTCTCCCAGATTAGAGTCTGTGCACTTCACCACCACACCAAATTGGCTCCAAACTGGAGCCTAACTCCAATTTAAGTGGCTCTTCATCCAATGGCTCCTTAGGCTGGTTTCCTTTAGCGTAAGGCAGGTTACTGCTCCATAGGTTGAACTTTTTACTTTGGTGTATGCTCCCTTCGCTCACAAGCAACCAGGAAAGCTTTGCAACCCCAAGAGCTGACTGTAGATGCTCATAACTTTGTGGACCAAAGGCTAACTGGCTCTCAGTCTCCATGGGTAGGAACAGCAACTGGTGGCCAGTTTGTGGTTAAAGGTAAGTTGAGGATGCTTAATGAGGAAGTAATGTATTATGTCATGGCAGAGCACTGAGCTCTAACAGCAACACCCCCCCCCCCATGTCAGAATTAAGCTCTGGAGATCACTTAAAGGACAGGGAGGAAAAGGAGGTGAGTTCTGATAATAGCAATGTTTTCTGTCCCTGCTTCTCCCAAATGTTAGGAAGTTCCAGGGCAGCTGTCCAACAGAACAGTCATGTTAGTCCACTGCAGCCAAAACAACAAATGTTCTTGTGGCACTTTAGAGACTAATTTATCATTACGTAAGTTTTTGCGAACCAGAGTCCTCTTCACCAGATGCAAGAAGGGTTACCTGCAGTTACCAGTCAACTGGGCACAGACGAAATGTGTGCATGTCTTACTACTGAGAGAGGCCAGCAGTTCCAACAACCCAAAGAGAAGGGGTTTACGTGACAAAGCAGAGCACAAACCGAAGCAGAGCCAGTTCTTAAACAGCCCCAGTTTCCAAAAGTGTCTCAGCCCCACCACATCCCCCATTCCTTTTGGCCAGCCCTCATAAACTCAGAGCTTTTTCTTTTCTCATTCTCTGCCCCAGTTCAAACTGGTACTTCTTTTTTCCCCCTCCGATCAGTATCAGTTACATGTCAGTTTCCCCAGCAAGTGTGAATACTGGCTCACTGGGGCCATTTCAAATCTGGAAAATGGCATGGGTGTGTGTGTGTGTCTAAGTGCCCTTTCCCACCATGCTACAACAATGACCTGAATCAGTCCTCCCCCCACACACCTAAAAACCTTGGAGCTCCCAGAACCCATCTGTGACCCAACCCAGGAGGTACCCAGGAAAAAAAATGATGCCTAATTAGGACCCTGTTTTTCACCTTCCTGCCCGGTGGATGAGACTGTTGTCCACCTCATTAGACTTTGTACAGAAAGGGCAGCTTGACGGCCCCTCCTAGACCAGGCTTAAGGAAAAAGCTACCACGTATTGAGAGAGCAGAGCGACACCTATTATTTCATCTCACTTGGCTGTAGCCAGGCTTATAAAAAAGAAGAGAAGCAGAGGGCACAGCGGATGTCAGCAGGCTAGACAGGGCTACTTCTGCTTCCTGTCTGGGCCCTCTTTCGGGATTCCTATCTGCCCCAAAGAGCGGTCCATCCCCAAATAGCAGCTGCCCCAAACAGCGGTCCATCCCCGAATAGCAGCTCTTGAACTGAACTTGTCCTTTGCCTTCCCCCCACCAAAACATTTCATCTTCATGTTGCGGATGGGGTCAGATGGTGCCAAAGGGATGATTCACTGACCCTGCTCGTTGGCGGATCACTTCATTAGCTCAGGCAGAGGTCCAGGCAAAGTCATCATTTCTGCCTTCTGCACAGACAGCCTCTGTGGCAGGAAGGATGCTGCATTTCTCTAGCATTCAGGACTTGTTGATGTCCAGCCGTTTACTCCCCTCAGCGGATTAATAACACAGTTTTGAAACACTGCAGAGAGGCCAATGGCCTTTTCAAAGAGGACCAGAGAAGAGGATCAGGAGGTGAAGCAACGGCCCAGACAGAAGATTTTTCACTGTAATAGTGGGAAGAAAGTGGCTGGGAATCGCCTCCATTTTCAGAACAAGCCATGTTTGTTTGCTTATGAAGGAACCGTGGACCCCAGAGTGTTCTAACATTACAAAAAGGCAAACAAGCAACGAATATCGGTTCAGCTCAGACATCACACAGAACCCAGGTTTATTTTAACGATGTTTTGTTCATGAAACCAGGATTCACCTTGCAGAGGATGACTCAAATCCTTGATACTGTTTTCATTGCTTTCTCTCTGCAGCCCAATAGGACTCCATTGGGGATCAAGCCAGGATTAAACCAGAATGTCTATGTTCATATATTACATAAAACCGTAGTTAAGACTAACTGTGGTTAATAAACCAGCTTCAGATCTCAGTTGGCAGACTGTAACTAATCCTAGTTAGGGGAGTGTCCTGCATTTGCCTTTTGAGGTAAATATGGGTATGGGAAGCTCATGGTGAGGCAGTGGTCCCACAGGTGCTGGGAGGCGGCCTTGCGGCTCCAGTAACCTGACCACAAATAAGCATGGCCAAGCGGGAAATGATGCAATGCTGGTACAGCAGGAACCACCCCTTCATTTCCTCTGGGTATAAAAGGATGGTATAAAAGGATGAACATGGGGGGGGGGCAGAGTCATTGCAGCAGACTGTACGGACTGATTGGAGCCCCAAGTGGTTTTCCTCCATATGGCCAAGGCAAGCATGGAAGCCACTGCTTTTGAAGGGAATTCTTCCCTTCTTCAGCTGACTTCCTGGAAGCTCCCCAGGCTCCTGGAAAGATTGGAAATGTGATGACCCTCAGGTGGGAGGACACACCCGCCTACTCAGAACATCAGACTAAAGAATGGATGGGATTGTGAGTACAGCAGGCCACATCAGTTAAGAGACTTAATTAGACATCCCTTACCTTACCAGCATGACAGAAGCATTGAAATCAGGGGCAGGAGGCTGTTGCCACCGTCCTCCCCTCTAAAGCCACCAATTACCCATTCTCGCTTCTTCTAAGGCAGTTGCCACAGCCATATGTCCACCCTCACATATCAGGACTTACGGAGGAAAAATAGGAAATGTGGTGCTGTTTATTGTACCAATTCCTGTTGGTGTCTTTTGCCCATTTCCCTGGAATCAGTGTAATCTTCATTTCAGGGTGGTATGAATGTCTCTGAGTCCATGGAATGGATGGGCCAGTGCCAAGACGATCTGATGCAGTTTCATACAAACCAGCCTTCAGTGTCTGCCCAGTTTGGCTGCCTGATTTCCAAATCCATTAATGTTCATGGTATATCCCAGGGTTCTAAACTGGATTGAAATACCTTATGCAATCTTGACACCAACTGATAAATGGCACTAACTGCACAGGCGCCAATGCAGCACGTGTACTTAAAGTGTTGATTTTTAAACGGTACATGATCTGCCCATGATGACCCTGGGACATGCATAGTCCATGCAAGCCAGTATGTCCCAACAGTAGTGACCTGGTTAGCTGCTGCATTGAAAGTTGCTCTAGTATGGATGTCAAAACCACTTGAAATACTGCTTATTTTTGTATGTACATGTGTGTATGTGAGTGTGTGTGTGAACCTGGAAGTCATAGTGACCTCTGGTGACTGTCCCCTACTGGGGCATGGAGGATATTCAGAGAAGAGAGGTAGCTGAATAAAGCCTGCCCCCTCTTCCCAACTGCTGGTATTCCAAGGAGGGCTCCCATCCAAGTACTTGCCAGAGTTGACCCTGCTCAGCTTCTGAGATCTGATGAGATCAGGCTTACCGGGTCAGGGCTGAATTGCTGCTTATTTTGAACTGCAGACACATGAGATGTTTGACACAAGAAAAAATAACATTGTGAAGATGGTTAAGTTTCATTTTTGAATGTCTTGCAAAGGTGCCACTGGACTATAAATTTGTTCTACTGTTTCAGACCAGCAGAGCTGACTACCTGGATCTGTCTTGCAATAATCGACTCATCCTTGCCTCTACCCTGAACTGAAGACTCCCTTAAAATACTTAGAGGTCCTGACTCACTTTTTAAAAATAAGTAACATGGGAAACCAGATTTCTAAACATCTATTGGGCTTACATTTACAACCTTAGCTATCTGGTCTGGATACCCAAAGTGGGTTCCTTAAAGGCATCTTTGTTGACTTGATTTTTTGAGGGGTGGGGTCTATGGCTGCTGATTGCACAGAATTCAGCACCTCTGAGCAACAAGATACTCTGAGCAAGGTTTAACGGTGGGTGTTTAGATAGCACATTTGTGTATGGCTGAACTTGGTCAGCAGATTGCCAAAAGGTCACTGTATGTAGGCTGAACAGTCTGAGCTCCAGCATCGGCAAGGAACGTGGGCCAGGTTTCTGCAGCAGCTCCTTTGCAACTAGGGTTGCCCACTCTGTTGGAAAATTCCGAGATAATTGGGGTGTACAGATTTGGGGAGGGGCAGGACCTCAGTGGGGTATAATGCCCTAGAGCCCATTCCTCTAAAGCAGTCATTTTCTTCGGGGGAACTGATCTTTGTAACCTGGAGGTCAGTTGTAATTCCAGTGGATCTCCAAGTCCCACCTGGAGGTTGGCAACCCTATTTGCAACTGTCCATGGCATATTAGGCACAGCATTGTAGCTGCTGCTCAGGGTACTGAGTGCCAATTTCAGGCAACCTCTGGGGATGGCCATTAGTGCAAAAATGCTGGAAAAGGGATGCATTCTGTTGATGTAGGCAATAGGGAAGAATGAGGATACAACCACCTTGAGATACCTCTTCAAGATGATTTTTTTTTTTGCAAGGTTCTTTCAGCTTTCACTGTTTAAATGAGCAATTCAGACTGAATGCAGGATGCCAGAGACCCTCTTGGAACTTCAAATGTATTGGGGGGAGGCATTATATCACTGAGATTAAACTAGATTGAGTTGTTGCATAGCTGCCAAAATGCAGGCTCCCGGTATGGACTGTCTTCAACCCACAAATAATTGGGGCAATCCATCATTCAGTTCCAGGGCATCCAGGCAACACACGAGTACTTGTTCAGCTAGATTTTTTTCCTCCCCAGGACAGAACGAACCCAATTATTCCATGAAAAACACTTCTGTGCAAAAGTCTTAACAGCGAGTGAAACAGAAGCACCGTCAAGACACACCCAGCTGTTCAAGTACTCTGTGGCTGTAGTATGCTTCTATGCCACTCTTTCTCCAAGGAGCTCAGGGCAGGGCTCTCTGTGCCTCCATTTTGTCTTTACCAAAACAGAGGTTTCGGCTGAGAATTTGTGAGGGCCTCAAACTTTGTAGGTTTGCCAGGTCTCACCTGGCCTGGCAACCAACAGGGGACTAGTGGAGTGGTGCATGGGGAGTTGACCATCAGCCAGTTCCTAGAGAGGCGTAAGGTCACTTCTGGGTGGGCATCCCCCACCTCCAATGAGGGTCTGGCATCCATACATCAAGGTCGCCCAGTGCACTTTACAGCAGTGGGGGGAGGAGCTGAACCCAGATTTCCCAGAACCTAGCAAGTTGTGTGACCCCCGCCCTCTAACCACTACACTATCCATTGGCTGTTGTACAGTCTGTTCACATTGCACTTTGCTAGACAGGCAGGCGACTTTTTCTGGTTAGTTGGCAAAACAGCCTTGGCCTTCCACTCAGTAATCATTCTTAATCCAAAAAATGTAGCTGGATTAAGATTGCGACCTTGGTGTCCTGTGACAAATTTAAATTAGAAGGGTATGACAGTCTAGAGTGAGTCAGAAAATAAAAGGCATAATCATTAACAAGTGCTGGAAAAGTTGTTATACCCTCCAATCGTATTTGTATAGAGCGTTTGTTTTGCAAACAATGTCTTCCCAATGGAATACTTTAATTGGGAGTATTTTGATTAAAGAACTGGTATAAATGGAGAGTGTGGCTCATAAACTGGGCCGTCCCTTGTTCAATTCTTGCTTCAGCCACAAACTCATCAACAGTGCAGGCCTAAACAGAATCATACTCTTCCTAGCCCATTATCTTCCACAGTTTTATAAAGGTGGAACTGTATTTAGGATCACACTGCAAGCGGCATAAAGCAACCCAGTTATCTTTCATTCTCAATCTGTGCCTTTGAACCCCACCCAAAATAGTTAATAATCAAGGTCTATTTTACATGGTTGTTGTAAGGATTATGTACATGAAGTGCTTTGAACATACAAAAAGCATTGTAATCACACTGATTACTGCTATTATTGAAAATAACCTTGCCTTTCTGTTGACAAAAACTTCGAATCAAATCTTACTCACTTGTCTATCAAAAAGGAATGCAGCATGCCAACAGAATCTTAGTTTTCTGTGCAGCAGAATAAGTACTCGGGTCTGACTTGTGAGTCTACAAATTTGAAAAGCCCTGCTTATTGTGGTGAAAGTTTAAAAATATTGTTCAGTTTTGTGATTTACAGAGCCTTACTATGATTCCAAACTCAGTTTCAGTTGTACGCCATTTTAATCCTGGGTCCAGGAAAAAAAAAGAAAGGACATTGAGTGCACTTGAATGCAACCAGCTTTACTGATTTCAGTGGAATGAACAACATGCCCTGGTGAAAGCTCTGCCTAAATATTTTGTTTAATAGAGGCGCAGATGGGATGAGAGCCTCCAAGTAAATATTCCAGAAGCATCGAGCTTCATTTTCCAAGAATCACTTTTGGAAATGGGACATAGGTTAAAAAGTCATCTCTTCCACTATAATAACTGCACCAGGCATCCTTTGAGTATCTTCTGTGTGGTACATTTAAAATGCTCCATTTCCAACAAGATGCCACACACAGTGAAATAATCCAGCTAAAGTAGCACACAGTTCTCTTGGAGCATTTTTTAAACTGGGCACTAATAAGAATACGCTTTATTTTATTTTTTTTAACAAAAAGGATACACCCTTTAAATGGGATGCCATTTGGCAAGTATATAATTAGACTGTTAATTAACTCAATTTACGAGCAACAAATTATACGGCAGAAAATACATCCCATTACTAACAATCATGGAATCGCATTACTAACTACTTATTACAAAGCTTTATTGAGACAGAAATACAACCGCAATGCTCAGCCGCCCTTGTTTTATGAGATGACATTTGGCAAAACACAATGGTCAAAGAATGCATCATCTGAAACTTTACACCGCAGGCACACGCGCACACAAAAGAATAATAATCTAATCCTAAAGACATTAGCTGTAATAATGAGGAACTAGATATGGGATCCACTGTGGCTTCCCACACAAGGAGGCACATCAAAAGACTCAACATATGGATTGTAATGTGCAGGTGAGACATCCAATGTCAAACCAAAGAATCCAAGCCAGCCAACTGAAGCAAGGAAAAGGAGTCCAGAAGATCAACAGAACCGATGTCAAACCACAGAAGCCAAGCAGAACCCAGAGCCAATGTGGCAGCACAAGCCCAACAGAACCAATGTCAAACAAGAGAATCTCTGCAGAACAACTGGGCAAGCTTCCCCTAATGTGAGATATCCCCTGCTTTTCTCGCTCCTCCCTCCTGTGGCCCAGGAAACCTGCAAAAGAAATTTCCAGAAATATTTGTGATCAGGATGCCAGTTTTGATTGGGATTTTCTAATATGTATTTGGATTTGGAATATACCCCCCCCCAAAAAAAACAGGGTGTTTAGGGGTATATTGTTTGGACTGGATATATCTGAGCTCATATCCCTATCAGGAAGCAATTTACCCATTCTTCTCTTTGCCTCTTCCCCCTTCCTGTCTTTCCCCTCTGCTGTAAGTACCTATGATAGACAATTAGGGAGCTCATGGGGAATCATAGAAGGGGGAACAATCAGGAAACCCTTTACATGCCTAAGAGCTATAAGCTCTGAAAGGATTGATCATACTCAGTTCCCCTCCACCCTTTTCTTCATTTTCCCTTTCCTCAGCCTGAATGTTACATTCTATGCCCTTTTGAACATAGTTACTGTTCGTCATGCTAATGCTGAAATTTTGTTTTTGGTTAATTTGCAAAGTCACATTTTGCTGTGTAATTGGGGGCTTCCTCAAGTATGTAGAAACCTCTACATCTTCTGTAGATTGTATGTTTTTGCTTCTTTTTTTATTGGCACAGGGGCCAGCCTCTCTAATATTCGATCTAGTGACGAATGGTAACACTGTCCAATGATAGACAATAATAGTTCATCTTTAGACAGATTATAGATTCTGTTTTGTGATGGTCTGCAGGTTTGCTGGATTCCAGAAATGAAATTAAAAGTTAAAAAATGAATACCAGATTTTAACCTTCAAAGCCCTACACGGTCTGGGACCAACATATGTCCCTCCTAGTATGTCCCCCAAAGAGCATTGCCTCTTGGTGGTCCCCGGCCTGGTGGAACATTTTTCCAAATGACATCAGGGCCCTGCAGAATTTGATACAGTTCCACGAGGCCTGTAAGACAGAAATGTTTTGACAGGCTCATGATTGAGGCAGCAAAGTTTTCCATCTGAATTGGGTTCCCCCAACCCCCCCTCCTCTGCCATTCATTTGGTCATCGTACCAGCTCCATCAACACACAGTTTGTACGACCTCATGTTGGATAATTGATGCTATTTTGTGCCATATACCAGCATCTGATTTTATTCTAATTTATTACTTTGATAATTGTTTTTAACAACTGATCTATGGTATTGTTTTAATTTTGTTGTCACCCATCCTGAACCTTGCTACGCAGGGGAGGGCGGGCTATAAGTCCAATAAAACAAACAAATAAATAATGAAATGCTGATATCTATTGTAATTCACAAGTTGAACTCCAGACTATGACTTTCAAATAGGGAACACTGGAATTATTTTAGTTGACGTAACGTTCTGTCTTTTAGTGCACGTAGTCTGTTTGGATGTCTGGCTTCACAAAACCACAGATAATCCCTGTTTTGATTTTTCTCCTATGGGGAGAAAAGCCGTGAGGAGGCAGGGCAACTCTGAATGGAAAAATAACCCAACCCCAGATGAAACTGTTAAGGACCTCCTCCCAAACAACTATGGGTCTACTCAGCACTGCAACTTGCTACAGTTGCTTTTCATTAAAAACAATTCTGGGGTGAAATTAACCACAGTTGATTGGCATGTCTACTTTGACCCTGAGTTAGCTCCCCCCCCCCGTTAAGTTGCAGCCAACTCATGATGACCCCTCATGGGGTTTTCAAAGAAAGAAATGTCCAGAGGTGGTTTGGCATTGCTTGCATCTGTATAGGAACACTGAACTTCCTTGGTGATCTCCCATCCAATGACTGACCAGGACTGACCCTGCTTAGCTTCTGAGATCTGATGAGATCAAGCTATCCAGTTCAGGGTGAGGTAGTAGTAAGTAATGAATGATGAATTTAGTGAATATAGATAATAATTAGTGATCGATATAAGAGAAAGAGAGATCATGAAACAGCACTGAATATCAAATGTTACATACTACATCAAGTGTTACATACTACGTACATACCAGGGCTTTTTTTGTAGAAAAAGCCCAGCAGGAACTCATTAGCATAATAGGCCACACCCAACAGCAGAAGCTCGTTAGCATATTAGGCCACACCCCATGCCTTCCCTTGGCTTGCCTGGGTGCCCAACAGCTGTGGGGAGCTCGGGCAAGCTGTCCCTTGGACAGGCCAGGGAAGGCACGGGAAGGCATTTAAATACCAACCTGATCCTTCCAGGACCACCGGTGGGCCGCCCGCCTCGGAGTGGCTGGGGGGGTGGTTTGCTCTCCAGGCCTTCCGTCTGTAGCCATGCATGCAGAGGTTTTGGCTGTACTGGGCGTGGCCAACTCTGAAGCCAGCCGGAACTCCGTTCCTGTGCGTTCCTGCCCAAAAATAGCCCTGCTACATACTATTGACCTTCAAATGTCCGATATATAGAGCTGAAAGCTTTTGACTGGCCCTGGCCCTCTCCCTTTTTTAAACAGGAGGCAGATATGCAGAAATTTAACTCAGTGTTTTCTTCATTAAAAAAAATGAAATCATGACATGGATTCCAATAAACTCTAGAATGAGTTTATTAAATGCTTTTGATTGATACAACCCCAATATTTTCCTGATTGCCAAGGGTATTTTTATTCAAGGTTTTTTTTAGAAAGACTAGTACCCCCAAACTTTTTTGCAATTAGTTTTTTTTAATTGCAACATAGCATTCCTAAAAGGGGAATCAATTTCTATAGACATGCTAACGTGACCTATTTTGTTGAAATGGTATGGACTGCTCAGAAAGGAACCGCAGAGGATCTTTCTCTCATGTTCGGTGTTCCAGAAGATCAGCAGTAGAGCAAAAGCTTAAGCCAGCAACCACATGTGTTTTTGACATGAGTGTGAGGGTCATTTTCAAACTGGTTGCTAAACCCCTGGTGACTGACAGCAAATGTAAAATAATATTCCATGGTTTTTATTAGATGCTTAATATGAATATGCCTCCTTTTCCATATAAATCATCTTGCATGGAGGAACCAATCAGTCACTGGAAACTCACTAAATATAAGCATAGACGACAAGTTGGAAGCTTTTAAGGAACCATTCTGTGCTGTTGAGCAGTTCTGGTCACAACACCTTAAAAAGGATATTATAGCTTTGGAAAAAGTGCAGAAAAGGGCAACTCGAATGATAAAAGGGTTGGAACACTTTCCCTATGAGGAAAGGTTAAAGTGCTTAGGGCTCTTTAGCTTGGAGAAAAGACGACTGAGGGGTGACATGATTGAGGTTTACAAGATTATGCATGGGAAAGAGCAGGTAGAGAAAGAGGTACTTTTCTCCCTTTCTCACAATACAAGAACTCGTGGGCACTCCATGAAATTGCTGAGCGGTCGAATTAGAACGGATAAAAGGAAGTACTTCTTCACCCAAAGAGTGATTAACACATGGAATTCACTGCCACAGGAAGTGGTGGCGGCTACAAGCATGGACAGCTTCAAAAGGGAATTAGATAGGCATATGGAGCAGAGGTCCATCAATGGCTATTAGCCACAAGGTATAGATAGGGGCTCTGGGGCAAGTGATGCTCTGTCTTCTTGGTGCTTGGGGGGGCCAACAGTGGGAGGGCTTCTAATGTCCTGGCCCCACTTATGGACCTCCTGATGGCACCTGGTATTTTTGGCCAATGTGTGACAGAGTGTTGGACTAGATGGGCCTTTGGTCTGATCCAACATTGGCGTCTCTTATGTTCTTATGTTATGTTCTTACAGTACAACCTCATTTCTCAGACTGGGCCAAGAAACATCTAAAACCTTCAAAAAAAAGCTGACACACTTGTATTAATTGAAATGCTAAAATGAAATGAACACTGAGTTGTTCACATTGTACCTAAGCATTAGGATAATACTAGAGTCTGACGTACCAAAGCTGAAACAGGAAGAGGGCAGACTCCCTCAGAACAATGACAGAGTCGTCTTTACATATGTTTAGGTGAGAGAATGTCTACAGAGTGAGGCTATACATGTTCATCATGAATAAAGACAAAGAAGGCAGTTTGGAGACATTGTTCTGAGGGAGTTCCCGTCACTGTAAAACATGGCAGTTTTGGAGGCACCGCTTTCTGGGAGAACCTGTTGACGTACAGTCCTGATGAAGGGATCGATAACCCATCGAACAATCCGGAGAGTGGGTTGACTGCATCTTATGATTTATTGGAGGGGAGGGGAGGGACGTTAGCTGGGTACAATGCCATTGAGTCCACCCTCCAAAGCAGCCATTTTCTCCAAGGCCCCTGATCTCTATTGTCTGAAGACCAGTTGTAATAGTGGGAGATCTCCAGGCCTCACCTGGAGTTTCCCCACTGATAAGTGACACATTGATTAATAATCCTTTCCTCAGTCCAAACACTTGTTGTTGTGCATCCTTTATAGGAAGCAGACCACATGAGGTCTCACAATAAGGAGCATTCTGTGCAATTGTTTTAGGGCACTGGCATGAAGTTGTGCATGGTTCACATTTGGGTTACTGGTAACTGTTCATCTCTACCATTCTCATTTCTGAAAAGCATCTCTATGAAGCCTTTTGGTCCCATAAAAATCTCTGCCTGCCATTCTACATTAGTGGCTATTCTAGCATCCTACCTATTCTTCCAATATACGTTCATGTAAAGGTTTAATTTTCATTTTAAAAGGGCCATATTTTATTGTGTACTGAAGCCACATTTTGCTCCAGAGCCAGAGGTTGCATATCCCTGCATTAAGATAAGTAAACCATCTGATGGGTTCAAAAAGGTACAGGAAGAGGGTCACGATAAACACGCTTGGCTTCATTAAAACAATTGGGGTATATACAGAGGCCTATAAGAAATCTTCCATGGTCTCCAGGGCCATGCCCAACTTGTAGGGAGCGTTGGCAATAAAATGAGGGCTAGCTCTCATCTGGATTCTGGTATACTAGAATTGCTATAAAACATGGAAAAGGATTAGTGGAGTGGACTCCTAAATATCACCTCCATCAGTCCAGGATGTCACATTTTGGAGTAAATCTGTTTTAAGTTACTTAACAGAATGGATAAATAATATGTTATTTTAGGTGAATGGTCAGCAATGCCATTGTCAAGAAAGGGTTTTTAAAAATGATTTTAATCATATTTTTAAAATTTGTGAGCTGTCTTCAGCAGGTCTCTGGAGGGGCAGCATATATCTTTTCTAAATAAATAAGTTTCTGGGCAGATAGAAATTAAAAAAGCAGCTAAAACGGGACAGAAAGAAGGTACCTGAAATGTGCCGAGTCTTTGAAACTCCTGAGCAAAGCTGTTCCTAAACATGGTGAGAGTATTACACATACTGAAATAGGGAAGAATCAATAGTGCAGCTCAGACAGCTCAGAAAGAAAACAAACACTCATTGGCTCTCACTCTTTTGCAAAAGAACAAAGTTAGAGTTCAGTGGCACCTTTAAGACCAACAAAGTTTTATCCAAGGTGAGAGTTGACAAAGTGTGTGTGCACACGAAAGCTCACACCCTGAATAAAATAACTAGTCGTGTAGTCAGTGCCGTAATCTATACATAATATAAGGTTATGAAGTTTGAAAGGAAACTATTCCTTATTTTCTCTTTTTATCTTTCCCCCATCTGTTTCTTTATAAGCAGTCCTCCATTCCCAATGGGAAACACCTTATTTCTCAGTGGACAATTCTTTTTGATGATATACAAAATGTGTTTAATTCATGCAGAGCACAACAATTAGGGCTGTAAATGGAAAAGGAGACACAAGATTTGCACGAAACCTTTGTAAACAGAACCACAGCAAAGGGAATCCTTTGACCATCCTTAGGAGCCTTCCTCCAACAGTCTGCTGAGTGGAGTGGTAAGACAAAAAAGACTGTTTTAAACAGAGTTTAATATGAACCAATCAATAAATTTAACTAGTCGTGTAGTCAGTGCCGTAATCTATACATAATATAAGGTTATGAAGTTTGAAAGGAAACTATTCCTTATTTTCTCTTTTTATCTTTCCCCCATCTGTTTCTTTATAAGCAGTCCTCCATTCCCAATGGGAAACACCTTATTTCTCAGTGGACAATTCTTTTTGATGATATACAAAATGTGTTTAATTCATGCAGAGCACAACAATTAGGGCTGCCAGCAACCAGGAGGAAAAAACTGTCTTGCCCCTTTAAGAGATGCAAATTGGCATTGAAGGTTCAAGCATAAACAACAACCTATTCTGACTCTGTTAAAGAGGCAGGACATTTTCCCCCCTCTAGATTGTTGGCATCCCTTCACATATTGAGTGGGCAGGGAGTAAAGAAGCCCATGACAATTTGCTTGACAGTTTCTCAAATGTTAAGGTGTGAGAGAGAGCGCCTGGGTTTGTTTTCTCCATTCCATTTAGCTGTGGGCCAGAAATAATCACCAGGATTGTGTCTGGCAACACCTAGTAAGCCAGTTAAATGTGAAGAAATAAAGCTCCTGGTCACCCTAACCCGCTCCTTAAAAAGTAGGCCTAAACTGAGATCTTGTAAAATAAAAAGAAGCTTTAATCAAAAACCTTAGCATTGTGTAAACAGAATCTTAAAATCTGCTCCTTCTCCTTTTAAGCAGAAGATTGGTTCATTTTTTCCCCTCCAATGTTCCTGCCTAAAGGGCTAGCTTGGATGGCTCTTCTTATACCAGCTGTAAATCACTGAAGTATCTGGAACCAAACATGCAGAGCTGGTGTAAGTGAGATGTGAAAAAGAGTAAAAAAATTTAGACTCATTTATTTCTTCCTGTTCCTGGTAATCTGTAAAGAGACAGCATTAAATTGACCTCTGGCTACCAACCAAACTAGAGAACGCTAAAGAGATCAAAGGACTACCAGCACATTTCTGTTCTTCGCAGAATATTGTTCATTTGGCTCTCAAACCTCTCTGATAAGCCTTAAAAATATCTTTTTAATGGATATTTTATTCTCCTGACCAAGGCTGTTTGAGATTTGAAAGTGACACAAACCTAATTTACTCTGGTACGTTAAAAATAGACTCACTCGATAGAGAACAGGCATTAATTTGATTCATTCTTATTGCATGCTTTGCAGACTAATCTCTGCATCCCTCCCTGTTGGAGGTTGTACAAAGTCCAAAAATGAACTGACTTAAAATGAGGTGGGAAGGGAGCTGGGAGTTCAAATGTTTAGTGCTAGGTCTCTGGGTTTTTTGGGGGGGGGGTTAAAAAGAGTTTTTAAAAAAGACAAAAAAAGAACATCACTTTAAAGTTTCTTTGATCTGCTTTCTGTAGGATCAGAGAAGACCTTGCTGTGGAAGACAGTGGCACAATTCAGAACACTTCTGAACCTATGAAGCTGCCCTATCCTGAGTCGGACCATGAATCTATCAAGATCAGTATTGTCTACTCTGACTGGCAGCAGCTCTCTAGGGTCTCAAGTGGAGATCTTTCACATCACTTATTACCTGATCTTTTTAATTGGAGAAACTGAGGATTGAATTTGGGACCTTCTGCATGCCAAGCAGATGGTCTACCATTGAGTCACAGCCCCTCCTTGCCTTCACAGCAAACCATAGTTTGTCGTTTCATCTTAATCACAGACTAACTCTTTTGTCTAAACCACAATTTCAAACATGGTGTAGAGGAACGAGAACCACAGTAGGGAGACAAGGGTAGGAGTGCATAGCACCCTTTCTGCTCACAGCCTTGGCCTGTTGGAGTCAAACAGCTTGCCACCTAGGAAAACTGTTTCTGGACTATACCATCTCAGACTGCAGGTAGAGATGGCAGGATTGAATGTTTTTCAAATTTTCTAAAAAGCTCTAGACCCAGAAAAGTAGATAAAATGGAGGAAAGGAGAACAATGTAATTTTGTTTTCACACTGACATGGAGAAGTAGAAGTTTTATATTGTGGGAGAATATTCAGACCTGCAGTTCTCCACCTGCCACCTACAGAAGTGCAAGTTCCCCATGATATCCAGATGTGGGAAATGACATACAGGTCACTCACGCATGCTGTATTTTCACTTTTTTGTTGCAATGTGGAATGAGGCAAAAATACACACTTGGATGAAGTATGAAGATCATGGACTGGGTATGAAGATCATGGACTGGATATATACCTGTGATGGACTACAACAGTGGTTTGGGTGACCTAAAGAATACCACAACAGCAGCCTTCTCATTGTCCCTATTGCTACCAGCTAAGTAGGCATAAAGACCTAGAGGTGAGGATGAGACAGTTACAAACAGATCCTGAACTTCATAGGGTTTTGTGCCAGACTGATAATTAGGGATGGGCATGAACCAGCTGTTATGAACTAACATGAATTTTGGCCGGTTCATGGTTCATGAAGCAATGTTCACAAACTGAAGAACCATCAAGAACTTTCATGGCTTTTGATGCAGACTGTGGTAGTTTGTGATGAGCTTCTCTGCTTTTTGCTCTTCACGAAAAACAGCTGAGCTCCCCACCACTCAGCTGTTTGGTTTAAATGGCTGGGAGTCATTTACACTATGAGCTGCCCAGTTCTAAACTTCAGCTGTATCTAGGGTTGCCAAAAGCAGCTTGGGAAATTCCTGGAGATTTCAAAGATGCTGCCTGCGAAGGGTGGAGTTTGGGAGGAGAGGGAGCTCAGCGGAGATGTGTTCCATTGAGTCCATGCTCTGAAGCTGCCATTTCCTCAAAGGTAACTAAATCTCTGTAGCCTGGAGATCAGGTGTAATTCCAGGAGGACTCCTGGTCTCACCTGGAGGTTGGGAGCCCTAGCTGCATCACTTATCATTGCATAGTGTTTGTTTTTAAGTCTGGAACAACAGAACAGGGAGTGTTTATATAGCAGCTTATCTCAGCTGAAAGGTACACAACGTTGGTCCACAGGACTCTCTCTATGTGCTTACCTGGTATTGAACCAGAAGAAACCCTTGCATTCAAGTGGGAAAGTGTTACCTGAAAGGCTGTTCCCCAGGTGTTGATGGGTGTGGCTTTCTTATCAATGAAATCTTTCCATGGAAGGCACTCAGTGTTTTGTATTTATATTGACATCTTCCAGAGATTTTCAGCAACTGCCTGTATATGGAAGTGGTGAAATGGCCTCACACTATAGGCTTGGACAGCTGCACAAACAGCTGAAAATGAAACAGGTCCACAAACCAGGTGGAACAATAATAGGTTCATCTGGGCTTGCAGCCACCTATTCTACTATCTGGGATCACTAACAGCAGCAGGTGAAAAGGCAAGGAACAAATCAGACAAAGTATTGTACTTTTATCATGGTAAGTGGCCAAGCATAAATTCTGGATTTCAGTCAGCACTCTTATATATACAAATTCCTAAATTATTTAATAGGTCCCTTTATCCCATCCCTCCACAAGACCAGTACAAATTGGACCTTAACAATGCTTTCACAGCTCTCCTGCCAGGAAACACATAGGCGTTTGAGGTGGAGGCAGTTTGTGTACATCCCAACTAAGGGACTGAAGTAAGCATTCACTTTTGAAGAGAAGGAGGGATATGGAGGAAGTGGGGAAGTGGGCAAAGTCCTTGTCCTTCTGGTCATGATATCTGTCCATATCGTATATCTGAAACGACAATCAGTTAACTGAAGTATCACTTCATGCATCTGATGAAACAGGCTCTAGCTCATAAAAAGTTACACTATAATAAATCCATTAATCTTTAAGACTCCATGTTGATTTTGCTGCAACAGACTATGACATCTACCCCACTGGAATCTGTTGAACATATGAATCTGCTTTATTCTGAGCCAGGAGATTGGTGCATCTAGCTGATTATTATTTATAGTTATACCCTGCTTTTCTCCCCAATAAGGACCCAATGTGGTTTACATCATTCTCTTCTCCTCTGTTTTATCCTCACAACTTCCCTGGGAGATAGGTTAAGGTGAGAGAGTGTGACTTGTCCAAGGTCATCTAGCGAGGCAGAGTACGTATTCAAACTTGGTCTCCTGGATCTCTGGTACTCTACTGATAGCAGCTCTCAAGGGTCTCTGGGTGAGAATGGTCTGTCTAGGCCTGACATTCCTCAACTGGAGGTATCAGAGATTCTGCATGCAAAATGTGTTCTGCTACTGAGCTACAGCTTATTTACTGCATAATAATCTTCAACTGAACATTTGCTCATGGCAACTTGGCTATGTCACTGGACATGCTAATGGCCCAGTGTTCAGGATAGTCGGGGTTGGGGGAAAAACCCCCATTTATTGTACACTTGAAACACAACATGGTGTAATGTGCAAAGTGGTCATCAGTCGAAGAAGAAGAAGGTTTTATGCTCTGCTTTTCTCTACTACAAGGAGTCCCAAAGCAACTTACAATCTTCTTCCCTTCCTCTCCCCACAACAAGTACCTTGGTTTTTTAAAAAAAAATAAGAAGTTTTTATTGAGAAAATAAAAGAAAGGAAAAGGAAAAACATAAATAAGGCTTCTGATTTTCTCTACAACAAATATAAGTTTGATTATAAAGCTTTTCCTTGTATCTTAATATCATAATCATAAAACCCACAAATCATTTAATTTAATTAATTTATTTATTTAGACTTCTAGCCTGCCCTCCCCTGCACAGCAAGACTCAGGGTGGGTAACAACAAGTTAAGAACAATCATAAATTAGTTTAAAAACAGATTAACATAACTGCATAGCCAGAATAAAATCAAATCAGATGGCGACTTAAGGCATTAATGCATAAATTGTCCAAGTGAGAATATGCCCACCTGTGTGTGGGTGGAAGCTGGTACAACAACATAAAAATGGCAGGAGGGGAGCGCTGGGGGAAGCCAATTTGGATGGAAAATTTGCTGCCTCAACCGTATACCTGGCAGAGCATTTCTGTTTTACAGGCCCTGAGGAACTGGATCAGATTCCGCAGGGCCTGGATGTCATTTGGAAGGGCATTCCTCCAGCTGAGAAGGCTCTGGCCTGGGTTGAGACAAGATGAACACTTCTGGGCCCAGGGACCACCAGAAGATTGTTATTCATAGAGCACAGTGCTCTCTGGGGGACATACCAGCAGAGACATTTCCCTAAGATATGTTGGTCCCAGACTGTGTAGGGCTTTGAAAGTTAAAACCAGAACCTTGAATCTGATCTGGTATTCAACTTGAAGCCAGTGCAGCTGGTGGAGCACCAGTTGTATGTGGCCTCTAGATGATGCGCTTGTAAGCACCGATGCCACCACATTCTGGACCAGTTGAAGTTTCAGGGTCACTCTCCAGGATAGCCCTGTGTAGAGCTAGTTACAGTAGTCTAGTCTGGAGGTGACTGTTGCATGGATCACTGTGGCTAAGTTGGGGTGAGACAGGAAGGGAACCAGTTGCCAGACCTGACACAGATGGAAGAATGCCCGTCTGGCAACATTTCTGATCGGGGCCTCCATTGAGAGGGAGGCATTCAGAAGCATTCCTAAGCTCTTCACAAGTGGCCTTGGTGTTAATGACTCATTGTCAAGGGCTGGAAGTTGGCATTCCCAACTTGGGGTTTCCCAGACTCAGACAGCCACAGGACATCCATGTTTGATGGACTTAGTTTCAGCTGGCTCTGCTTCAACCAACAAACCACAGCCTCTAGACCCCTGGCCAGACTGTCTGGGGCAGCATTTGGCTGATCATCCATCAACAGATACAGCTGAGTATCATCAGCATACTGGTGACATCCCAGGCCAAAGCTCTGTATCAGCCAAAAATGAGAGATCACGGGAGGAAGCGGAATACCGAAAACAACATCCGTGACAAAAATAATGAAGAGTCAATAAAGATAAGTTGCAAAAACATTTACTGTAGTAATTCTGTAGAATGAAGACCTTGGGTTCTGTTATTAGAGAGTCAACATGGAATGTTTCCTTCAAGAGTTGATAAGTAAATTGATAAGAATTGGGATTGCTACACGCTCAGATAGAGCAAATACTGTGAAACAAATTGTTTTTAGTGCGCAGTATTCATTGCGTGTGAGCAGGGCCGGCCCGAGGTTGTCCTGCGCTCTAGGCAAGCACAGATGCCAACCTCCTGGTGGGGCCTGGAGACCTCTCCGCCAGAACCAGGTTGGGAGAAGGGTCACCCAGCCACCGCTTGCCTCCTGCCCGCCACTGCTGCTCACCTCCCCCCGGCCACCGCCACTGCTGCTCGCCTCCCCCCTGACCGCTGCCTCTCACCTCCCCCCTCCTGGCCACTGCTGCTGCCCGCCCCCGCCCCCGCTGCAGCCTCTCTGCTGGGCGAAGAAGCCACAGGGGGTGGCGGCCGGCAGCATGGGAGAGGGTGTGGCGGTGAGGAGTGAGCAGGATCGTGGGGGTGTGCAGCTCTGAAGTGCAGAGCCACGGCTGCCCGCATGCCATGCCCCCACGCGCTGTTGGTGGGTTCCCCGGCAAAAGCTTCCCCGGCCGCCTCCACCAGGTGCTCCTGAGTTGCTAAGGGTGCCAGAGGGGCGGCCGGCCAGTTAAGGTGGCGGCGGGTTGCGGGGGCACGGTGCAGTTTGGCGCCCCTGAGGGCCGGCGCACCCTAGGGCAGACACTAGCTGGCCTAGTGATAGAGCCGGCCCTGCGTGTGAGCGATTATAGAAGAAAGTTTCTACAGAATTATTACAGTAAATGTTTTTGCAACGTATCTTTATTGACTCTTTGTTATTTTTTGTCACGGATGTTGTTTTTGGTATTCCAAATCTCTGTATCAGCTGGGCAAGGGGGCACATAGAACATTGGTGAGAGGATTGCTCCTTGGGGGGCTCTGCACACCAAAGGGGACACATTGAGACCCTCTCCCCAATTACCACCCTCTGTCCCTAACTGTGGAAAAATGAGACAAACCATTTTAAGGCTGCCCTACGAATCCCCATGTCAGTGAGGTGGTGGGTCACTAGGTCATAATCAACCATGTCAAATGCTGCTGTAAGGCTGAGCAAAAACAGCATTGCTGATCTGCCTTGATTCAGGTGTCTATGGAGGTCATCTGTGAGGGTAACCAATGCTGTCTCCATCCAATAGCCGGGGTGAAAGCTAGATTTGAAGGGATCAAGGATTGAGGTGTCATCCAGAAATGTTTGGAACTGCTCAGCTGCTACTCTCTCAGCTACATTGTCCAGGAACAAAAGATTCAAAACTGTGCAGTAGTTGGACAAATCAATAGAATCCAAGGTTGACTTCTTTAAGAGCGACCTCACCACTGCTTCCTTTAAAGCCCCTGAGAAGGTCCCCAAACTCAGAGATAGATTTATAATGTTCACCAGGGAGACCCAAATTCCATCACTGCTGTTTGATCTTGTATTTCATATTTTTTTTTGGTTATCATCTTGGTCTTCTGTTTATTAACATTAAATTCCATAATTGCTCCAAATTCTTTCAATTTGGTCATTAAGGTTTCAATTCCTTTTAGAGGATTTTCTAAGACCAACATCAAATTGTCTGCAAATCTTTCAGTTTATAAGCTTCTCCTTGTCTTAGATCTCTTTTCAATATTTTGAGAACTAGAATAAACAAAAGAGGTAACAATGGGCAACTTTGTCTTGTTCCTCTCCATATCTCACATGGTTTAGTCAAATCTCCATTGATAATTATTTTTGCAGTTTGCGATGTATAAATCGACTTAACCCATTTTGTAAATTTTTCTCCAAAATCCATATCTTCCAGAACTCTAAATAAGAAGGTCCAATTCAAATTATCAAAAGCCTTCTCTGTATCTTTAAAAAAAACAATGCAGCTTGTTTTTCATTATGTCTTTCCAGATATTCCAAGATATTTAATACAGTCCTAAGATTGTCTCTCAACTCACTCTTGGGTAGAAAGCCATTCGGATCTTCATGTGTAAATTCCTGAAGAATTATTTTAAGTCTTTCAGTTGGTATCATTGTAAACAAATTATAGTCATTATTCAATGAGGAAACCGGTCTATAATTACATGGAAACATCATCCTGTCCTTCGTTATGTATCAATGCTATATTAGCCCCTTTTCATGTCTCCAGCACCCTCCCTTCTTGTAAAATAGAATTCTTTATCTTTTGTAAAGGTAGACATTCATCTTCAAAACACTTGCAATAATTACCTGGAAGGCCATCTGGTCCTGGGGCCTTAACCAATTTAATTTTTTAAAATTGCTTCCACCATTTCACTTATTGTAATAGGTCCATTCATAATCTGTCGTTGTTGTTCTGTGATCTTAGTAAATTTTGTTTTTTAATGTATGGCCACAGTATCTGTTAACATTTTATCTCCTCCTTGAATTTTCAGTATCATTTTCTTATCTCTTTCTTTTCACAATTTATGTGCCAACCATTTCCCTAGCTTATTTGCAAATTCAAAATTTCTTTGCTTCATATAATTCAATTTTGTTTCCATTTTTCTTACTATTAACGTATACAATTGTTGCTGTAGCATCTTAATTTGTTGAGAAACAAGTTTATTCCCTGGTAATTTCCTAAACTTGTCTTCTTTTCTTTTTATCTCATCCAAAACCTTTTGTACCTTCTCTTGTTTCTTTTATATTGAGTGTTATATTGTATCAAATAACCTCTGATAAAAGCTTTACTTGCATCCCAGTGCACTCTCATATCTCCACCCTTATTCATATTAATTTAAAAGAATGCTTTCAATTTCTTTTTACAGTCTTTGAAAATTAGTTCATTTTGTAACAAAACATCATTCAATCTCCATCTAAAAGTTTTGGGTTCCCCTTTGTAGACCATACTTATGGGGTTATAATCTGAAAATGCTTTTGGTACAATCTCTACTTTAAGAGTCCTATTAGCTATCTTTTGATGTCAAAATAATATCTATCCTTGAAAATACAAGATCAAACAAAATTTATAAACAAAACAGATTTTAAAATAGAAAAGAAGGTAAAATATTTGAATATTACCTTGACAAATACTAATTGTATGTTATTTTAAAATAATTATGGCAAAACCTGGAATGAAATTTAAAAAGATATGTTAAGATGGGGTAATGTACAACTGTCACTTTGGGGTAGAATATCTGTGATTAAGATGAATGTTGGCCAAATGGGAGACAGGTCTCAAGTCCTGGACATGGATTAGAACACCAATCAAGTCACCCATAGGTGCATTTCCAGATGTTGCTCCCTCCCCTTGCCTTAGGGTTGGCAGGCCCACATTGGGAAACACCTAGAGATTTGGGGAGTGGAGACTGAGAAGGGTGGGGGTTAGAAAAGGGAGGGATTTCAGTGGGGTATAATGTCATAGTCTACCTTCCAAAGCAGCAGTTTTCTCCAGGTGAACTGATCTCTATAACCTGTAGATCAGTTGTAATCCCAGGAGATCTCCAGCAACGACCTGGAGGTTAGCAACCCTACCTTGCCTGCAAATGCTGTTTAATTAATTAATTAATTAAAATATTTATACCCCAGCCTTTCATCTTGGCACAAGACAGCTGCCATTAAGTGGGAAGACGGGGAGATGCTGGGGCAAGGGGTATGGAAACAAGCTGAACTGGGTGAGAGGACTCTCTCTGTGTGTGAGTAAACCAGGAGACTATCTAGGGTGCATCACCATCAAAAAGGGACCTGTAGAGCAGCACCTTTAAACAGCTTTAAAACGGGATTAGAGTTAAAAGCGTAGTGCTTTAACAATACTTCTGTTAACATCTTCCAACAAAACTATAAACTTATGTCAAGATGGTACTTAACACCAGTGCAAATTCATCAGGCAAACAAATCTTACTCTCCACTATGTTGGAAATGTGAGAATTTAGGTACATACAAACATTGCTGGTGGGATTGTGGAGTTATTAAAACTTTTTGGTTGAAAGTCTTGACTCAAATACATAGCTTGACTGATTACAAGATCCCAGAAATGCTGATAACGTTACCATATCTGGGAAATCTTTAGTTTCTCTTTTGTTGTCTACTGCAAAGTCAACAATTGCACAACACTGGAAAGAACCTTCTCCACCCACTATACATTAATGGTACACCAAGGTCTGGGACCATTTCATAATGGATAAGATCGCCACAGGTTTGAATGTTCAAAACTCATATTTAGCTTATAACTCATTTCTCAGTGTGGAATTCTGTACTGGAAAAAATAGACAATAATCCCATTAGCAAATCTTCTTTTGAAAAACATAGTTGTTATAGACTGATGTTATTACCATATATATGGATTATGAAATCTTTTTATTTGTGATTGTTCATTTGTTTCATAAAGTTATGTATTGATTTATTTGCATGTTAAAAATTACCATAGTTCACTTGTTATTTGAATGTTATATGGAAAATAAATAAAAAATGTTTTGTAAAAAAAGGGGGGGATTAGAGAGATTCCTGGAGGATAAGTCTATCAATGGTTACTAGCCACGGTGACTGAGGGGAACCTCCACATTCAGAGGCACTAATCCTCTGAATCCCAGTGCCAGGAGGCAACATCAGGGGAAGGCCTCAGCCTCTATGCCCTCTTGTTGGCCCTCCAGAGGAACTGGTTGGCCAATGTGTGAGACAGAATGCTGGACTAGATGGACTATTTGTCTGATCCAGCAGGGCTCCTCTCTTACGTTCTTATGCTCACGGCCGGGCAGAGGGCCTATCCCTGGCTGCAGACAGTTGGCTGATTTAAAAATTTCTCAGTGAGAGGAATGTAGACTATGCCTACACCAGAAACCCCTTCTATTTCTTGGAGGGAAGATAGAAGCCATTATCTTATGCCTCCTTTAGGGCCACCAATATCGGGGGGGAGGGGAGTGCTCAAAAGTTGTGCTCTGTTCTCTCAAGCATAATTGCTGCTGTTAGGGTTGCCAGGTCTGGGTTGGAAAATACCTGGAGACTTTGGGGGTGGATCCAGGAGAGGGCGTGGTTTGGGGAGGGGAAAGACCTCAGCATGGTACAATGCCATGGAGTCCGCCCTTCAAAGCAGCCATTTTCTCCAGGGGAGCTGATCTCTGTCAGCTGGAGATCAGGTGTAAAAGCGGGAGATCCCCAGGCCCCACCTGGAAGCTGGCAACTCTAGCTGCTGGGGGGGGGATATAAGGGAGCCACAATTGGGGGTGAGGTGGCTACAACTGGGGGTATGAGGGAGAGGAATCGTGGACACCCTGTGCTCAAAGACCTGCAAAACCGTACAGCTAGCCCCTTGACAGTGTAATCACAACCCCTGCAAGCCAAGGCAAGGCAAGGAAAGGAAAGTCACTGTTCCATTTGAAGCACATGTAGGATTGCCAACGATGGCTTGGGAGATTCCTGGATATTTGGGGGCAGTGCCTGGGAGCTTGGGGAGAAGAGGAAGCTCAGCAGGGATGTGATGCCCTAAGAGTCCATTCTCCAAACCCCGACTCGGAGGACAATTTAAAGCACCAATTTGGCAATATAACAAACCCTCCAGCTATAGTACAGAGACAAGATTTCCCACCTTTTGTTTTAAAGTATGTTAATGTCCCATAGAATTGGAGCAGTTCAACATGTTGGTTTCCGGGATAAATAGGTGACATTTAGTTCCAATAAATAATGAACAGTGTTTGATCGTGTAGTTCTTGGATAGGTGAATTTACGCAAGAAAAATATGGAGGAAAGGTGACATCTTGTTTCTGCCACTCAGCCCGGCCATTCTCCCATATTTGTTCTTTCCCCACATCACAAAGATCAGCTGAGAGGCCTCTGTGGTACACCAAAGCTGGGTGACATAGAGACAGACAGTGCTGCATCGTGATAAGTTGAGATCCTGGATTCAAATCTCCATTCTGCCATAAAGCTTTCTGGGTATCCTTGGGCCAGTCATTCTCACTCAGTCCAATCTATTTCACGGGCCTGTTATGGGTATAAAACGGAGAACGAAGAACCATATATGCTGCCCTAAACACCTTGGAAGAAAGGTGAGATAAAATGCACCAGTGATGGGTTGTGGCATATATTATATCACATTTAGATTTTTTTTTAAAAAAAATCCTCAAATATGGCACATTTTGGTACCTTTTTGGGGAGCCAGCATGGTGTAGTGGTTAAGAGCTGCAGGACTGTAACCTGGAGAACAGGGTTTGATTCCCAACTCCTCCACCTGAAGCCTGCTGGGGGACCTTGGGCCAGTCACAGTTCTCCCAGAAATCTCTCAGCCCCACCTACCTCACAAGGTGCCTGTTGGAGGGAAAGGAAGGAAAGGAGATTGTAAGATGCTTTGAGACTCCTTAAGGTAGAAAAAAAGGGGTATAAAAACAAACTCTTCTTTTTCTTCTTCTACCATGTCTCTGTTAACCATTAGGAGGCTTACCACATCATGGAGCTTCTCCTCATTACTTCTCTCCTATAGTAAATCGGATAGACAGTCCCAAAAAGTCCCACAAAGAGCTTAATCTCTGTATGATTAGTACCAAACCTGAGTTTATAAAGCCCGTTTTATTCTCCCAATACCTAAATGGCCCTCCTGTGTGAGCTTCATAACTAGAGATTAATAGGCTACTGGGACCATTGCCCAGTCCCTTCTGCCAGCCCAGGAGCCATTCCAAGAGACATGTGAGTCTCCAACCCCTTGGTAGGATTTCAGTCTTTTTCAGTTTTCCATTTGTAAGTTATAATTTTTCCAGCTCCTGGCTTTTTAGGTAATACTTGGGTTCTACTGGAAAATGGAATCTGCAGTAGTTTCCCATGCTAATTCATTCACTTAGATGGCAGCACCTAAATGTCCCCTCAAAAGCCTGATAGACCAATTAATCATTTCATTTTCATGGTGGTATGTGGTAGTTGAAAGTCTGCTCTTTGTATCATTCCCATTGAGAAGTCTAGCATCAATATTGGCTGAAGGAAAGCCTTACCAACAAAGTTATTTTGTAGCAATATTACAAGACATTCCCACACAGGCAAGCTCTGGAGAATATAGGACACATAGACATGTATAAATATACCCTTTCAAATCTCTTTGTGTAAGCTTCCTTCCTTCCTTCCTTCCTTCCTTCCTTCCTTCCTTCCTTCCTTAAGGTCTTTGGATCTTGCTGGTTGTCAGGGAACTGCACAGATGTGTGACCAGCAATTCACCCCCACAGAGCACCATCTAGAGAAGACCGCCAGGGGTCCCCAGTGTTCAGAGAGGGATGATGCAAGGCCACCTTGTCTTGGTTTTGCCTTGCTATGTAACCACCACCCTGGTTATAACATCTTGTTCAACCTTAATAAACATAGATTCAGGGGGTCAGCTGTGTTGGTCTAAAGCAGGAGTTTGTGAGGCTTGAATTGCAAGGCCACACCCTTATTCCAATCTTCTGGAGGTCATTTCTGGTTTCCTTTTCCACATTCCCACAATTAAGGGTGTTCACTGGAAAAAAAATATTGTTTTAATTCTGTATCGTAATTTAATTAGGGGAAGGTATATTGACTTTAAGAATGATCAAAAATGTTGTTGTATGGTGAAGGCTTGTGTTCCATTTCTGTTTTCATTTTTTAAAAAAGGATCAGATGTCTGCCCATTGTTTTCCATACATGAAAAAATGGCAGATTTGCCTGAGTGGATGTTTCTTTATCACATGGTATCAAAATGTCAGGGAACGTATTTCACCCTCTCTTCAAAAGACTTCCCAAGCTGGAAGTAACTTGGACAAAAGGGCCCAGTTTTACAACCCCTTGAATATGGGCCCCCCCCCCCAGACATTTTCTCTGCACGGTAGAAAAAGGCATGAAATGGCCACTAGTTTTTTGGAGCTATGCTTTATTTAGGCCCCGACCACACAGGAGGATTTGCCCCGCAAGAGGGATGGATCGGGGGCACATCAAGTGGGCGCGATCACAACACAACATCTGGGAAGCATCACGCATCCACCCCTTTGGCCCGAAAACACGCATTTAAAAGGTACTAGCAACAGAGCACTACCTTCTGGATGATGCGTGACAACTCCAGGCGTCTGGTCTGGGATACGCTGGTAGCCCGTCACAGCTAGCGCTGTTCCCCGTCCCACGCATGTGCACAACCGCGCTACTGCTGGTTTGCTGTACAACGTGTGATTGGCTGCCGAAGCACAGAGCATAGAACCGCGCGTGGTTCTTTTTGCTCCGGCTCTAATTTGCCTCCCTTCGGCAGTGGATCATCCCACTTGTGTGGCCGGGACCTTAAATAACCAAATTTAACTGTGAGCAGTAGTCCTTCCAGAGTAGTCCTTCCAGAGTGCCTGTTTTGTGAGGCACCCACATACCCAGTTGCTCATGTGGCGAAGGAAAGGGAACTTACTATCCAAACCCAAGTAATGAAAAATGTGATATTAATCAAAATCATGAATTAATCAGCAAAAAAGGTGGAAAACAGGTAACCCCCTAACTGAAGGCAACCACAAAAGCCAACAAACTAAGGGGGGGAAACACAATGAAAACCAAGAAACCAACTCCTTAGAATCACAAAAAAGAAGGGCAGAAGAACAAATCAAATATTAAACTGCACAAAACCCAGAACACCAGTGAAAATAATACCTCTCCTGAACTCTTCCTATCAACCAAAAGTGACCACTCTTACTAACCCTTCCCCAGGGTAAAAGGGCAGAGGAAAAGGCTAGTCTATTAATGATAGGTTAGTCACATTAGTCTCTTGGGATCAGTCAGGCCAAGATCTAGTGTAATCCAAGAAAAGCATCTCTCCCAAGACTCAAGGAACAATGAGTGAAGCATATACACAGCAGACACAAAGTGCAAAATGGTCACTGCATGGATGGCTGCAGTTTAAAATTTCCCTCTCCTGCAAGAAAGACTGTGTGATTGGCCAAGGTAACTTGTCTGATTGGTTGTAGGGCTAAGATTGGTAGGGATAGGCACAAACCACATTTTTGGAGTTCGGTTTGTGGCTGAGCCACGAACTGAACCACGGACTGAACCAAGAACTGATATGCTGGTTCAAGAACTGAACCAGTTCGTATTGGCTCATGAGCCATTTAAACCCCTGCTTTTTACTCTTCAGGAACCACCATGAACTACCACAAACTGCATCAAAATTCATGGAAGTTCGTAGTGGCTCTTCAGTTCATGAACATCGCTTCAAGAACCACAAACTGGACAAAATTAATGATGAACTTTAGTTTGTGAGCTGGTTCATGCCCATCCCTAAAGAGTGGCTGGAGGAAAGGTTGTTTCCTGGTAAATGGGGAGAAAAGTTAAAAAAATAATAGGCAGGGAATCATTATGATTGACTTGGATATATCCTATACAATCCAGTGCTGGGTAAATCAGAAAATATTAGGGTCAACAATATCCAACTGTACAACCCCACCTGCTACAGTTGCTTGGAAAAGTCATGGAGATTTGGGGGTGCAGCCTGGGAAGGGTGGAGTTTGGGGAGGGGAGGGACCTCAGTGACGTATAACGCCAGATCCCAGCCGCCAAAGCAGCCATTTGGTCCAGGGGAATGTCCTCTGGAGACGAGTTGTAATTCTGTGAGATCTTGAGCCCCATTTGGAGGTTGGCAACCCTCAATAACTATCTCTGCTCCCTGGTGGGACGACATCCCACATAACTATTGCATTATCTTCTTCAATCTATGTGACTTAGAAGACCAGCAAAACACGGAGTTATGGTTAGATTAAGTACACAATTTACTAATCAGCATTTGAAAATCAACCAGTACCAGAAAAGTATAACAAACGGTCTCATAGAAAGCTATGTAAATACTTTTGAAGATTCTAAATTATTTCCACTGGGAACATTTATTAAAGGTAAAAAACCCCAGAAGCCAGTTGAGTTTGAGGTTCTCCAAAGGGAGTCTCAGCTCCATACTTAAAAGACGTCTGATCTATTCCCCCCTCAAAAAACAAATCCCCTCTGCAGTATAGTGTCATAATACAAGCCTGAGGCAAGCCCCTTGTTCCCATGACCCTATCCGGAATTTTGACTGACATACAAGCTGGCTTTCAAGAGCCCATTGGTTTTATTTCACAGACATCCTCTAAGAACTATCAGAAAAAAAATGTCATCCCCCGCATACAAAACTAAAGTCATTGTCAGGGGAGATAAAGAGATGGGAGGAAGGCGAGTGGAGCCAACGGGAATTCTGAAATAGATCCTTCACTTCTATGTAGTCCAGGCCAGAGCCTTGGCTATTGCTAATGAATTGTTGGCCCTGCCCCTTATCACAGCATCTCTTCTTTTGTACTCACACCCTACTGCTGTTTCTCAGCCAGAAACGCTTGGATTCTCAGAAGCGACAACACTCCTCGTGATCAAAAGCATCAGAGGAGGGAGGTCGAGTGACATGCTGGTTATAATGGACACATCTGGCTCACAGTGTTTGTCCATCGTATCCAGTGTTTGCTTTAAGCAGCATGGTGGAGAGTTTGGAACAGCATGCACAAGCACGAGTATGTGGGAGCAGAGCCCGAGTGGCAGTCGGCTCATGGGGAACTTACTTAAAACCCTGCTACACTCGTTCTTATTCATTCTCCCAGCCCTGTGTTTATCACCATTCGCTTTGTAGTCAGATGAATGAAATTGTTTGAAAAGGAATGCTACTCCCAATAATCATAGTTTTTACTACATCATAAATCTGCTGATGGTTTGTTGAGGTTTTTGGACAGTAAAAGAGCAGACAATGCTTGGCGTGACTTGGTCCTCTGTGGAAGTAGGCCTTCTTTGGCTTCTGCTACAAGCCATTTCTGTGGAGAAATCAAATCCTGGAAAGTAACCTACCCTTCCAAGCAATGCTCCCTCTAAGCTGTGGAGTCTTGTGAGCAAAAAATCTACTTTGTGAACTACTGGCATTAAAGTGGTGAGCAAGTGATTTGGCTACTGCATAAATTAGTTTGCTCTACAGCCATCCTTCCTGAGCGAAGACAAAAATGTGTGAGCTGGAGGCTGAAAAACTGTGAGCTCGCACACACTAACTCAACTTAGAGGGGACACTGCCTCCAATCATACCTTTTTCATGAATAGCCACCTGATAGTCTCACGTGCCCTGACCTGGATAGCCCAGGCTAGCCCAATCTTGTCAGATCTTGGAAGCTAAGCAGGGTTGCCCCTGGTTAGTATTTGGATGGGAGACCAAGGAAGTCCAATGTCACAACACAGAGGCAGGCAACAGCAGACTACCTCTGAATGTCTCTTGCCTTGAAAACCCCATGAGGTCACCATAAGTCAGCTGTAACTTGACGGCAAAATATACATAGTCTCACATAAGTGTCTCCCAGTCTTCCCATCTTCAGGAAACTGAAATATTCACATCTACCAAGTAGGGTTACCAAGTCTGGGTTGGGAAATTCCTGGAGATTTGGGGGTGGAGCCTGGCAGGGTGGAATTCAGGAAGGGATCTCAGTGGGTTATAATGTCAAGGAGACATTTTCTTGATCTTTGGTAGCTGGAGATCAGTTTAACTCCAGGAGCTCTCCAGGTCCTAGAATCAAGAACCAAAAGAGGTAAGTCAAACAGAATAGAGGGCCAACAATAAAAACTTAATGTATATAATATAAAAAGATACATGTATTTATTAGCAAAGAATCAAAATGAAATATAAGGGTCCAATCACACCTCATGTAAAAATACCAGGATCTTATACACAAGGGCCAATGGACTTGATCTGACGTGTTTCGGCCTGTATAGACCTTCTTCAGAGGTCAAACACAATGAGGAACAAGTTGGCTTATATCATAATACAATACAATTATACAATTATGCAACATGAATACAAAATGGACCAGAAAACAATTGTTCCAAAGTGAAACCACTAGGCACAGAATAAAAGTATAAACGAGGCCTCCAAAGATGCAATAACATGCCAAACCCTACCTGGATTTTGGCAGCCCTACTGTCAAGGAATCTCTGCACATCTGCCATGAAACCCCAGCACATTGCAAAGCATTCTGACTAGTGTGCTAGGGTGTACAATCAATCCACCTGGAATGCTGGCCAAGATGACTCATGTTTAGTCATCGTGTTTCCAATGTGCCTACCGGATCATTGCCTGGAGAATAATAGTCATCATAGTTTTTGACTGTGTGTATTGAACATGGAAATGTACTCATGTTGCTTATTTAGACAAAATGGTGATTGTGTGTGAATAGGGATGTGCAGCAGCCCCATAGCCTGAAGGTTTTCAGTTGCAGGACACTGCCCTATGTGCTTACATCATTTCCGATGTCACTCCCAGAAGTGACATAGGCAAGTGGTGGTGGGGGTAATGCCAGGTTTTCCTTGCTCTCCATTCATTCCCTTGCTCTCCATTCATTCAGGCTCTCCTTCTCCCTGTCTGGCATTCCCACTGTGGAGGAGGAAGGCAGGCAGGCAGGGCAGTGGGCAGCAAGCTCAGCAGGCTAGCAGTTACACCTGCCATTCACCCTGCTCTGGCACCTCACTGCACCTGCGCCAGCCAGCCCACCCTGGGTCACATGCAGCCAGCAGTGGACACCGCCCACTGCCCCGCCTACCTCCTCTGTGGGACGGAGAGGGGGAAGGAGAGCCCAGCAAGTGAGGCGAATGAGTGTGGCACTTCCTTCCTCTTGTTCTGGTGGTTGCTCCACTCCTTCGGGGTCAGAGAATGGCAGGGGCAGGGAGGGGGCAGGGCAGATTTGGGAGGGGGCTTCACCCTGTGGGCCACATCATGGGCTACGGGCCTGATGTGCAGTCATATTTCTGGTCCAAATGCATATCTGAAAAAATATCTTATTGATATTTTTCTGATATATTTGGGTGTTTAGAAGGTATTTGTGGATAATGCTAAATGGGTCCCCCAAAACTCCAGAAATATTTGGGAAATTATGGAAATATTTGGGGCCAGCATTTTAAATTTACAGTGTGTCTGTGTCAGTGTCTTTTTGCCAGGTCTTGATATTGGCCTGTCAGGTTAGACTGGATAGGATTCTCTTGCTTGAAATCAATTCTGTTGGTCTTGCAACAGTGTTCATTGCTTAAGTTGGTTTGCCTTGGATTTTCTGGTTTTACATTGATTGTGTTCAGCTTGCCACATTGGCCTATGATTCTGCTAGGAATCTCTGGTTTGATGTTGGTTCTGTTGGGCTTGTTGGTTCTGTTTGTATCTGAAGACCTTTGGTCAGTGGGTGCTTGCTGTTGTGTGTTTGGCTGTTGGCTTCTTGTCCATGGAAAAGGCATGGGGTGTCAATGGAGACAAGTAGAATGACTGGAAGAACATTGTTCAAGGCCCACAGAATTGGACCCCTTTATGCAATCTGCTTGAAATGGAGGAGGGTGTCTTTAGTGGACAGGTAGGGCTAGATTCTCTATGATTTTGATCTCATTCACTAGAAAAACAGCCAGTCTAGCCCCTTGGACAGATTCCCCATAGGGAATAATGAACCCCCAAAATTTCAGAATTCATCACCCCCCATCAAAACCCTCTAGTCTGAATAACAAAATGATACTGGGGACCTGAATAAGCTGGGATACTGGTATATATGCTCTTTCCAAATCCACATATGAATAATAATAATTAAAAAAAACCAGGGACACATCCCTAGTATTGAGACTCTCCTAATAGGTACAAGTAGGGGCCCTGGAAAGGGTTTTTTTGTTGAGCCTTATCACCTAGCATGAAAGAGAGCCTGTCACCTAAAACATTCTCCAGAAGTTTCACATTCAGTGCTTCGTCGGTGTCTGTCATTTATGAAAATCTGTATTGCAGAGCTCTTGATAAACTGATGAGGAACCAAGTATTCCATGGAACAATGTTGGAAGGTCACTGTGAGCTAAACTAGACCTGACAGTTTTCCCAAGTCCACCATTGTCACACCTTTGCCATTTTAGAGATGAAATTCCCTTGTTTACAAACACCATGGGGGGGCCACTGTTATTGGGACTGTGGCATGGGGGTAGGGGCATCTTTTCCCTCTACCTGCACTCCATTTTCAAGAGACCAGGCACTAGGGGGTAGCTCCTGTAAGCCACTGTGAAAAGACAGCAGTGCATACAGTCAAGTACTGTGGAAGGGCTGTGGTGTAGTGGTATGCAGAAGGTCTCTGTTTCAATCCCTGGCATTTCCATTTAGAAGGGTCAGTTCTTAGGTTATGTGAAATACCTCTACTTGAGGCTCTGGAGAGCTGCTGCTGCTCAGAGTAGACAATACTGATTTTGATAGACCAAAGGTTTGACTCAGTGTAAGGCAGCTTCATGTGTTCATACATGTGTCTGTTTCATGCACAAGGAGGCCTTTGCTGACAAAGCATCTTTGGGTTCATTAAGTGCAAGTCAGCTGACAGACCCTGATCAGGGCTGCTGAAAACGCACTGGAAGCCAAACACTTATTTTAATGTCACTTAGTCACCAAATAGTTGCACATCTGGACTGTCTTCACTTAATCTTTTGCCATCAGACATTGCAGAGGAGTATGTGGCGGCGGCGGGGGGGGGAGTTAATTTTAATTCCAAATTCTGTCCGACTTGTCATCTACAAAACCAAATGCAGCCCAAGAACCGCAGCTGGCCACCTACTAGGAGTACTTGGCAACCCTCCTTGTCTTTGCAGCCTTCCTGGAACTGCAAAAAGGAGACAGTTGTTGAATACCCCAACGTTAGTCAAGGGAGGAGTCACAAAGGCATTTGGTGCATGCAGATAAGCAATGGGCTCCTACGTGCTGATTCTGATCACAGATCCAGCCTTTGAATTTGTTTCCAAAGGAGAGCTTGAGCACTGGGTGCTTCATGTCACCTTCTGTGGAGTCCTGTCCTTCCTGCCTTAACTCCATCCCATCTCGTTGTTGATGCTACCATCTTCCAGGGATGCTAGAATTTAATACACAAAACATCCTCTATAGATTCATTCACATTAAATGCTTCTCTATGGGAGCAAGTAGGGTGATATTACATCTGTCTTAACATTGGAGCTATTTAAGTTGTTTTGGGAAAGTGACAGCAACAAAGCAAAGGCTCTGGGGAGAAGGCAGAAGTGGGGAACAGGATCCATGACCAGTGAGGAAAAGTCCTTGCTCAAGTGAGGAATCCAAATTGTGGCTAGTTCCTTTAATTCCACTGTTTATCTCTCTCACAAAGAGGAGGGTCAGCCAACATCAGTATCTGTGAGGACCACTGCATTTTCCACTTCAGAGTCTGGGCACCAGAGAAGGGATGCTCAAACGCTCACCAGTTAAATGCCAGTCTGGGGCACGCTGTGCTTGCTGATTGAGAGCAGGGAGCTGTTTTTTCCATAAGCTGTTCACCAGCCGCTTGAATCTGTTCAGTAGGTTACTTTTTGCATATTCAGATTATACAGTACAATAGACAGTATTTCATGCCTGCGTGTTCTTACAGAGCCCGATGGCAGTCCTAGTTTTCCCCTTCCCGGCAGACCAGGCCTTGCTGGTCCCTGCTTGGCAGCCAATCCAATAAATAAACAGTGAGCAAATTAATGAGCTGTCCACGATCTGCTACTTGACCATCCCAGTTAAAGGTGATACGTACAAGTATATTTTGAAATTTGCCACCTCCTTCCTACCTACTTTGAGTAGCTAATATTTCATTAAATGCAAAACTGTTCCTCTGGCAAATGTCAGAGGGCTTGAATTAGCAAGGAGAGGATTGTCAGGGAAGTTAAACCAGGGCCAGCATCAGGAACCTGGCCAAGGCAGCCAGCTGAATGCTGGCAACCAGCAGGATCGGGGGGATGTGGAGCAACATCATATGATGACACACAACGTCCTGTTGCCACTTTCCATTTGTACCAAGAAGTGGCATCACGGTGTTCTAGGAGTTTGCTAATCTCTATGGGCTTTTTAGCGTAGGGACGCATAAATTCCTAGAGCGCCAAGATATCATTTCTGCGAACCAACCAGAAGTGATGTTAGAACACTGCATGTCACCCCATGACATCACTCCCCATCCTTTGGTCCTACTAGAGCAAAGAGATCCATTTGGGCCTGCACTTTGAGGGCAGGAGTTTGCACAGGGCCCACCACCAATCCCTCATCCCAGCTATTCCCAACAAGGCCTCTGCAACACTGCCAGTGACTCTGGAAGAGAGTTTCTTCCATTTCATGCTGACAGAGGTGTCTGGAGAGAGAATAGTGCTGTTCTGTTCAACCTTGTCTGCACCTATGGAGCTTAAAGGACTGTGAAAGAGCAGCACTCCATCACCTCTTCCAGGAAAGCTCAAGTGTACATGCATGCACAATGGGGGCAGTGCGCAAGCCAGCAGTCACACCTATTCCTACTATCCAAAAAATTCCTGGTAGGTTCCCCTGGGAATGGACCTCTTCTCTTGTGGCCCCAATTTATAAGGAGGAGCATACTGATCCAACTAACTATAGGCCAAGAAGGCTACTGGATGTGATAGGAAAGCTTTGTGGAAGGCATCTGCTACCGGAGCTGGAGGCATGGGTACCTGAACAAACTGGATTTAGATGGGGGCATGTGACCCTGGACCACTGCCTTCTGTTACACCAGCTGGAGAATTTGTCCTGAGCCACTTATGGTGTTCCAGTATTAATACTGATACTAAGAGCCAGTATAGTGTCATGGAGACTTTTCAGACTGCCCATGTATTCTGTTTCAGTAACTGGTTAATAACTCCCCCCCCCCGTCATTTCAGACTAACCCATTTTAGTAACTGGCTGCTAGAGGAATTTATTTACCTTTTCACACAATCCCAGTTGTCTCCCATTCAAGAAGCATGCCTGAGCCCTTGTAGCTGCAACCTCTTTCTTCTGTTTTCCACCGTTCCTTCTGCTTCTGAAGCACTATGGGGTGCTTTGTGAAATGCCCCATAGTGCTTACCACTTTGCCACTTTTTTCCCTGCCCTTTTTCACCCCATGTGCAATCTTCCTTGGAGGGGTTTTTTAACATTCTATTGAGAGCGCTATGGTGCTGAAACAGGACCACAAATCAGCGCCACAGCAACCCCATTGAGATACCTTTACTCCACTGGGACACATTGAGATACATGCAATCATGACTGTTGTCACCTGGAAACACCTGTCACACCAATCACTAAAGCCCAAAGCTCCCACTTAGACCCGCTGTCCAATGAGCTGCTTCTGTCCTCTTTGTTTCCAGGTGACAGCAGTCGTGATCGCATATATCACAGTCTATCTCAATGGAGTTCAGTCATCTCAATGGGGTCACTATTGTGCTGACTTGTGGTCCTGCTTCAGCGCCATAGCACTCCAAATAGAACGTTTTTTTAAAAAAACACAGAGGAAGATCGCAAACAGGGTGAAAAGGGGCGGGAAAAAGCAGCGCCATTTGAAATGGCCATAACACTTCAGGGACAGCTCACTAATGGGAAGAAAATTGCTATGTGAAACCCTCATCCCTGTATCGCTTTACAAGATGACAGGCCAATAACGAATATCTAACCTAATCAAGTGTTGCTGTGAAGATAAAATGGAGGCACAGGGAAATGATATAAGCTGCTTTGGGGAGAAATGCAAGGTATAAAAGAAGTAAATAAATATTTGAAACCGGGAGGGCTACATGCCTGTCCCTATTCACACATCGTCTATATGTAAAGAACGGTCCACGGACAGTTTTCATCCTCAATTCAAAAAAGATGTTGGCATTTTGAACTACTGGTGGGTGTGTAGTGGCTGGCTCTGCAGCGCTCTCTGAGACCACCCTGTGACCAACAAAGCAACGAGAAATGTGGAGGGCTGCTGAGCACTAAATTTTCACAGCAGATCAGCACACAAAGCTATTTGAGCACAGATGTTTCTGTAATTGTGATACACTGGGAAAGTTCTGAGCTCTGTCCTCAGACTTCAGTGGCTCCCAGACTCACACTTCCACCTGCATGTTGCGGTGGTCTAAAAGTCTTAATACGCTGGCCTGTAATGTAAACCATGTGGTTGGACGTGTTTGGCTCAGAAACCTGTTAAACCTCCCCTCCCTCTTCCCCCCGTTCTTTCTACACATCTTTAAGGTACTATTCTTTGTTTCCACTTTTATGCTTAAAAAAGATTTACAGAATGCAGAAAAGCTTTAAAAGACTGTGCAGCTCCTGGGACAGGTTTTTTTTTGGGTTTTTTTGAAGTGGAGGGATGGAGGCAGTTTGCCTCCACTCAGTGATGGATGTTTCGTGCTCTGGTGAAAAATGTGTATGGTAATCCCAATTAGGGCCTGGAGGAACTCTCAGAGGAGAGCAAATTATCTAATGCACTTAGCATTCTGCTTCTCTTAGCAAATTGTCTGTATTGGTGCTTTCACAAATGTGTTTGTTATTAAATTAATGGCCAGTGCAAATAGGCTACAACCAATGGGATGATCTTGAACTAAGGGCTGTGTCAATTATTTTTGGACTGTGGACTTTTCGCAATTAATCATTCTGTGCTTCATGAATCACTGTGCAGTTTGCAAACGATCCCTCCCAGGTGATCTGTGAAGCACACATACCTTTCGGGCGGGGGGGGGCCCTTCTGTTAATGGGGTTTGGGTGTTTTGGGCTTTGTTGTTTAACCTCAGTCTTCTTGTTGACTTCCTTCACTCCAAGCTGGGCTGCTTTGGGCACTGAAAAGGCAAATTCAATGACTCTTCACTTCTCAGTTCCTGCACCCCCCCCCCCAATCCTTAATCCTTAGATTCAGGATTAAGGAACCAGTTTCCTCATCTCTCCTTCAGCATCTTCAGTGAAGGAAAGAATACAACAGCCCAGCACTTAGGGTTGCCAGGCCTGTGCCTTCAACTCCTTTGAGATTTTGGGGGTGGGGCATGGAGAAGGGAAGTGTTGATCAACATTGTGACATCATTTCTGGGTTTCACCTGGAAGTGACGTCATGGTGTACTAAGAATCTCTTATGGTTTTTGCCCTATAGTTTTGGGGAATTCCTAGAGCCTTGTGAAGCTGATTAACATTACTTCCCCCCATTTTTCTCCTGTCATTTATTCAAGGAGTAGGGGCTGGGAGGCCATCAAGGGAGACCTTTAACTATGTTGGGTAAGCTTGCAACCCTACCAACTCTTCTTGCAACTTTCAGAAGCATACGTTCTCCAAACGTAATAATGTGGTGGGCTTTTGTTTGTTTGTTTGCCATCAAGTTGCGGCCAATTAATGGCGATCCCTTTGGGTTTTCAAGGCAAGAGATAAGCAGAGGTGGTTTGCCATTGTCTGCTTCTGCATTGTGACCCTGGTATGCCTTGGTGGTAATGTTTCTCTTTTTTCTTTCTTTTTTTAAGCCCCCGGAGGGGGCTTAAACTACAAAAAACTACAAAAAACTACTACAGAAAAACAGGAAGGGGGACTACATATACAAGATAAAGAAAAGATACCCACAACTACCTAAAAACCCAAGAGAGGAGATCTTCATTGGCTTAGTTACCATAAAAACTTCCCTTCTTTTAAGCATATAACAAACTGAGTCAAAAATCAATAATACTTTTTCTTTGTAAAAACTCTTACAACTTCACTGTCTAAAGACATTGCCCCCAAATCATCCCTTTTCATCATCTTCCAAGGCACCATTCAGAGTCCTTCAGCCTTTACTTCTTTCCCCCCCGTCTTTCCCGTAGCTTGTAAGGACTTTTTGGGGCAGCTGCCCCCTTTTCAGATAGAGAGTCCTCTCTGGAAGAACCAGAGTCCAACTCGCCACTAGACTTGCTGTCCTCTTCTTTTTGTTCATCCTCTGTTTTTCCCAGCTGAGTCTTCAAAAATTCTTTGGCTTTTACAACGGAGTCAATCTTTTCTTTTTTGTCTTTGATCTTGAAAGCGACTCCTTCTGGAAACAACCATTTATATCAAATTGAATTCGTCTGAAGAAAAAGGTGGTAATGTTTCTCAACAGGAATGGTTAGAAAATTATTTTCAGGTTTTTTTATTTTCATCAAAAGATTACACACATCATTAAACAGGCTACAAAGTTCTTGGTTCTGGACATATTTCTAGGTTTGTGTTTATGGCATATTGTACTAGTCTAGATTATGGCTGATAGATGGCTGTGGCTTCACATCATCTTTGGGGGTCCACCTTCTTCTTGAATTAGGATTTCACCCCTGTAGGAAACCCTGTACTTGGAAGTTTTTCAGTGGGGTTCCTCAGTGAGAAGATCAGTAACAGTAGACCAGCTTCCCTGAAAAATAGTCTTGCAATGCCCAGCTTTGCATTCCATTGAGTGTGTTCTAGCATGAAGGGCAATGATAAAACCACATTGGTCTAGTACCCCTAAACATGTCCCCAGAATGTCTACAATGCACAAGGTGTTCTTAGCAGACATATGTCCAGGAATGAGTTCCCTGAAGGTGGGAAAATTGTTCCTGAAGACACAATTTTGATTTAAATCCCCCCAACACATTGTAGCTGAAAAACTTGGCAGGACATAGTTGGGGAAATGTTCTAGTATTTGACTAACCTTCCTAGAGATGCAAACATCCTCCCTGAAGTTTTGGTCCTCTGAAAGGCCATTCCCTCTCAATTAACCATGCAAAATAATGAACAACAATGTGCTTTCCATTTATTGAGCATTTTTATAAGTAACAAGGGGATTGTGAACATCTTTGGCAACCAACAACAAACAACTTCTCCTTCCATTTTGTTGTCATTTGTCCTTGCCATGTTTGCATAATACCCTGAGTATGCCAAGAATTAATACAATACTATTTAACAATGGATGTCTATAATCTGATACAGTACATTAACGATATTATGACTACGATGACATTTGTCATGCTTGATTTTTTAAATGCAATAGTCTATGATGATGAATAATAGAACAATATGTGTCAGCATGTTTATACCTACCCTCTCACATGGCAGTAGCTTATTCCAGAAGGAACATCAGCTGTAAAGTACTTTAGATCTATCTGCACTGCCCGTATGGTTCAAGGACTGTATGTCTCTTTACCAGACTTGAGCCCTTTGCTTGCGATCCTAGGAACTGTTGCCTTAGTGAAGCAACTCATAAAACCAGGCCGTCATTTCTTAGATCAGAGATTAGTAGGATTTCTTTTATATAAAAATCAGAATTAACTACCTTTGCTCTTGCTGAGATCATGCAACATAAATATTCAGAGGTAAACATGAAACACTCAATAAACATTTTCTCTTGTACCCATGCAGCTTCACCAGGGCAAAAAATAGGCCATTATGTCAGATTAGTCTGGCTGCTTATGATTTAGTGAGCATGCAAAATATTGAGGAACATGAGGATCAAACTGTAGCATGACTAAGAAAGGGGACACAGGTTGGGGACTATGCAAATAAAAGGGTGTTGCTGTGCATTTTTGTTGTTCAGTCGCACAGTCTGAATGGACCAGATCATGCCAGGCCTTCCGGTCTTCCACCGTCCTCTGAAGTTGGCTCAATTTCATGTTCGTTGCATCGATGACACTGTCTAACCATCTCATCCTTTGCCGTCCCCGTCTTCTTTGACCTTCAGTCTTTCCCAGCATCAGGGTCTTCTCCAGTGAGTGCTCCATTCTCATTTGGTGGCCAAAGTATTTGAGCTTCAGTTTCATTATCTGGCCTTCCAGGGAACAGTCAGGGTTGATTTCTTTTAGGATTGACTGATTTGATCTTCTTGCAGTCCAAGGGACTCTCAAGAGTCTTCTCCAGCACCATAGTTCAAAAGAATCTATTCTTCGGCACTCGGCCTTCCTTATAGTCCAACTCTCGCAGACATACATGACTACTGGGAATACCATTGCTTTGACCATGCGAACTTTTGTTGGCAGGGTGATGTCTCTACTTTTTATCATGCTGTTTAGGTTTGCCATCGCTTTTCTCCTAAGGAGCAGACGTCTTTTAATTACATGGCTGCTGTCACAGTCTGCGGTGATCTGGGATCCCAGGAACGTGAAGTCTGTCACTACTTCCACAACTTCCCCTTCTATTTGCCAAGGAGTGTTGGGGCCGGATGCCATGATCTTAGTTTTTTTGATGTTGAGCTTCAAGCCCACTTTTGCACTCTCCTCTTTTACTCTGAGTAAGAGGCTCTTTAGGTCCTCTTCACTTTCTGCCATTAGAGTGGTATCGTCTGCATATCTGAGGTTGTTGATCTTTTCCCAAACAATCTTAATTCCCGCTTGTGATTCATCCAGGCCAGCATTTCACATAATGTGCATATATATTAAATAAGCAAGGCAACAATATACATCCTTGTCGTACTCCTTTTCCTATGCTAAACCAATCAGTATGCTGTGCATACAATGTTATTAAGCTCTAGGGGGCAGAAGGGTCCCAGGGTATGGTCTGAAGACATAGGATTTAGTACCCTTGCTGAAGTTTCTAATCCAGAAGGATTAGAAAATAGGAAAATCAATTCAATCAGACAGCAAGAACTTCCAATAAGTAATGCACTAGGACTAGGATTATAGAACTGGAAAAAAATTGCAAACAAACAAACAACTTATGTCCTAATGAAAAAAGGGGGTTACAAAGATAGAAGACACTGCAATGAAAAAGGATGTGATACATACGATGAACATAACTATACACTACCATAGTGTCTCTTCCAGAGGCAACTTCCTGTGTTGGTCTATAGATGGGAGAGCGCCAAGGAAACCCCCTTTAGCTTGCACAGAACAGTGGTATTCAGCGTCTTCAGACCCAGTACCCCACTTCAGCTCACAGGTGGAAGCATGGAAGGCACTGTGCATGTGACAAGAAGTCAATAGCCCTTATAAAGCTGCCATTTTGCTGCTTTTTGAAAAGATCTGCAGCTCAGAGAGAAAGGATAACAGTGAGCAACTATGGTGCCTCTATCTCAAAAAAATAGCCCCCCAGCCCTGCTTGATACCCCTGGATTGAATCCTTATTATACAACTCCACATCTTCAAAAGTTGATCACTCTGTTAATCTTAAAATCTTATGTAGGGCAAGCCAATGCAGAAAAACACCTCTTATACCAGAGGGATAGTTGTAGCACAAACAAACAGGAGTCCTTAAAGACTAACAATTTTTAATTGTAGCATAAATTTCATACATAGGTAAGATAGAAAGCTGGATGGGTGGACAGACAGTAACAGTAACAGAGGAGATGGGTTCTAGTTAGGGTTGCCAGGTCAGTCCTGGCCACCAGCAGGGAATGCGGAGGTAAGGTTTGCCAGATCCAGGTTGGGAAACTCCTGGAGATTTGGGGATACAGCCTGGGGAGGACAGGGACCTCAGTGGAATACAATTCCATACAGTCCACCCTCCAAAGCATCCATTTTTCCAGGAGAACTGATCTCTTTAGTCTGGAGATGAGCTGTAATTCTGGGGGATCCTCAGGTCCCACCTAAAGGCTAGCATCCCTAGAACTTGTAGTCCATGGAAACTTATGTTTAAGGTGCCACATGACCTCTGTTTGTTTTCACTCCCCCTTGTAATAAATTTATGAAAGAGCTGTCATTATGGTAGGTGGGCTCTTTGTGCTAAGACAATGATCTTCAGCCTTTCCAGACCTGGACTCACCAAGCTGCAGACATATGACAGGGTTATGACCTCATTGGTATGAAGTCCAGGACTATAGACTACAGTTGCCAGGTCCCCTCACTGTTGTGGCAGGGGGACTTGGGGGTGGTGGTGTTCTGGCGGTGGGCGGGACATCGTGTGCAATGTACCCAATGCGATGATGTGGAAGTGGCATCATCATGTTGGCGACATCACATGAGATGCTCTGGTTTTAGGGCAAAACCTCTATGGTTTTTTGGCTTCAGAACCATAGAGTTTGCCCCAAAACCAGAGCATTGCTGTGTGATGTCACTGACGCAATGATGTTATTTTCAGGTGATGTCATCACACCAGGGACATTGCATGACTACATCCCTGTTTTGGGGTGGTGTTTTCCCCACCGGCCAATTGGCCAGTGGCGGATCAGAGCCCCCAAAAGTGGGGGAACCTTGACTGGAACCTGGGGGCTGGCAACCCTACCATAGCCCTTAAAAAAGGGATGTAAGGAACCACAAGACAGAAACCAGGAGGTGTAGCATAAAGTTTTCAACTTTTGAAGATGCAGAGTTGTATGTACGGTATCAGAAGTAACCTCTATTGCAGACAGGGGGGCTCATTTCTGAGTAAATATGCATCACATCATATTACGTCTCCCTTTGTTTACTGAGATCATTAAAATGTAAGCATCCTGATAACATGGTTAATGTAATGGTAGGACTCAGTGTAAGTTCTTAATGCTTTTTTATAAAGATGCAATTAAACTCCTGAGAGTGATCTAAAGATAAGTTTAACATAATGAACCAGCCCTTAGCGTCTAAACCATAGTAATTAATTAAAACTTAATGTTTTGCAAACAAGGCAATTTCTATAGCAGTAAATCAACTGTTCCCTGTCTCTATTTTACAAGCGTTACATCCGTTTACAAGAAAATCTTCCCTTCTTTGAAAGGGATTCTTACAAAAACATCCTTCTTACAAGAAGCAACAGGCCTGACTCCATGTGGCTGGCCTTTGTTAACTGTGTTTCTTAGGACATCTCTGAAAGCACCTTTCTCTAATTACACCTACACATCTTTCTCATTACCACCCCTTTCCAACTGATTCATACTGATTCTGTTAATAAATAAGGCTTGTCCTAGTGTAAAGCTCACCATCACCTTTTCTGGCTAGTGTGGCAGATGAAGACACTGTCTTCTTTGACTGGAAACTATTCTACCTCTCAATGGGGATACTAGCCATGGGAGGAGGACCTCTCAGGGAGTCCTCATCTGTTGACAGTGACCCCTAAATGCACTTGAAGGTCAAAATGGGAATATAAGGCTAACATATTTCCTGCCTGGACCTTAGCAGTTAAGTAAATGGATTTCTGCAGTTTTCACTCATGCACAGGGACAGTGCAGGAGAATTTCAAATGGTCTCAGTTGTAAGTTGCACTCGCTGGGTGGAGTAGAGTCATTTATAACTACCCTTGTGCCAGCAGATCATAAGACTAGGTTGGGGGGGGGGATGACTGATGGTGCAATATACCTTTGCCTTGGTGGAATGCTATGCCCAGCTTGAATTATGAAGCATGGTGGGGGGAAATTACTGATGGTGCAATATACCTTTGCCTTGGTGGAATGCTATGCCCAGCTTGAATTATGAAGCAGACCATTTGGGAGTGATAGGAGGCCGTGATGTTCTGTTATTTAAAATGTCCTTCTGATAAGTGGTATCTGACTGAATTAATAGAAGATTTTCAGCTCTTGAAAAAGGGTCTTCTCAAAACGGTCTTTATCAATTGTCCATCGGGATTTGCTTAGCTGATGATAGGTTTCTGCTTGAAGTCCTTGTTCTAAGCACCATGGGAGATTTACCTGGAGATTGTGCATGTACAGGAGGACTTCAGCTTGTATATTGTGTATTACGTACTCATCATTAGATGGTCCTTAAATTGGTGATGCTGATTGCTTTTTGAATTGTTCATGCCTTATATAATATGTTCTGACACTTTCTATCTTATGGGTTTATAAATTCTATTAAATCCCTATTATTAATTTGCTACATGTTATTTTTTTTATCACAACACTAGTAGCAAAGCCCATTGTAGAATGAATACAACGAGCTCTAGTAGGACCCCGGGGTCAAGGGCTCATGTCATGGAGCTCTCGGGCCTTTTCTGGCTCACCTGCCTTGGTGGGCGAGCTAGAAAGGGGGCATTTAAATGTTTCCCTGCACCCTCCCATGTCATTCCTAGCTCGCCTGCCTTAGCGGGCAAGCTAGGAAGGGTGCGAGGAGTTGGGCTGGCTGCCATTGTGTATCTGGCCTCAGTGGCCCATGATGGCAATGGCAGCAGGACCAGCCTTGGCTCGATGACCCCACGGACGCTGAATGGCCCGGACCACCTGTCGCCTTGGAGCACAGTGAGGCCCGGTCTCCTATTTTCTCCTCCCTCCCCAGACCCCAGGGTCGAGGGAATACCCCACCATTGGCTCCCTGCCCGGGTGGGTGGCAGCAGTCTGCGGGCTACCTCCACCACCCTCTGCCCCAGCGGCACATCACAGGGTGGGTGGCTACCTGCAGTTGGCCGGGGCCAACGACAACCACTGCGGCGGTGGTAGGAATGGCCTCGGCATCCTAAGCCTCCAGCCGCCGGAGCATCCATCCCGTCCAGCGGTTCCTTGCATACTGAGGGCGAGAGGCTGGCTGTGGGCTCTGTGGGTGGGGCTGAGCCAACAGCAAGGTAATGCAGCCAGTGGCCAGGAACCCGTTTCTGAGTGGCAGTTCAGGCAGCCAACTGATTTTGGCACACGTCGAATCTTGCCACCCCAAAACAGGATTATAATATAGGAGAGATATGCAATATATTGTTAGTTAGCTTGCTTCATGGCATTCTTACAGTTTTCTATTGGTGAAAGCCACCAGCAGCAAAGTCCTTTCACCAGATTCCACCAGAGAAAGCAGGGAAGTGGGAATAGATGGTGGCATGGTGGGAGGAGAATGGAATTATTTGAGATCCTGTGCAGGAATTGGTCTTCCTAGCTCTGATGATGATATAACTACACCTGCCCAAGAGGTGGTGCAACTTTATACACTCCCATTAGAATCAGTAGAAACCCCCAGTCATCTGCCCCATGTTCACCTTCCTCTTCCCCTGAGAACAATGAAGTAACTCTGCAACCAATCATGGCATACCTCCAGGGTATACATGATTAACTCAGTGAACACATCGCAGCATTTGTCAAGGACCTGCATTTCTCTTTATCAAGAACTGTTGGCATAAAAGTAGGTACTTGTTGATGCGACACTTAGTACGAAAGGAATGCCTTGTACTAACAACACCACCGAGCAGATTGGACAACAAAAAGGAAGGAAAGTTGAGGAACAAGATTTGTTTTCTCTCAGCATCATTCCAGGTACTTTGCCTCCAGATGCCAACAACCATGAGGAACATCAGCTCCAGTCCTGCAGCTGAGACTCCAAAGAAAAAGCACATGCCAGGAAAGGAGGCATCAGCGAAGATCATATTCTGAAGTATGACTCTGGCACAGTGGTTCAGTGATGGGGAACAGCACTACTTTCCCCTCCTCTGCCATGCAATCTTCTCAGATACAAGGGCATTCAGGAACTTAACATATGGTGGCCTCACTTCTCTGTTACACTTTCAGAATTCAATCCACAACCTGCTCTGTCCGAAGAAGGAGAGATTGTTTCATCTCTGACACTGTTTTCATAGATGCCAATAGGGATCCACCACCTCTCAAATAGTTATATTTCTCAGATGTCTCCATGATAGGACAATACACAGAAGGAAGTAGGATAAGAAGTTCTTCACCATACTTCCCCAGAGTTTCATGGCTGCACCACTGGAGCACTACTGAGAATGAAAAGAGTGGTCCTAGCGGCTCAAAGTCCTGCTGATCCTCTTCCCAGTTACGTTATTGTGACAAATGATCTATAAGTTGCATGCAATAGAATGTGGCAGGGGAGAAAGATGGACAATCAGGTTTCATGGGACAGTAACCAGCTGACATTGGCAATTATTCTAGTAAATAAGATGTTTGTCTAGACAGGATAAAGGGCCTGGGGAAAAGTAAAGGTATTGGAGGATGAATGTGGTAGGCAAGTTACTCGAGTCGTCCTTGTGCTCAGCCCACTCAGACAGGCTGCCGCATTTCATATCCAGGTGCCTTTGCTCATATGTCTTTCCCAGCCCTTTATCACTGAGAGAATATGGGGGACTCTTTAGTATTGTTGGCTGAAACCCATTCAACGCACTTGGATACTACAAAATTCTACAATCAATCTTCCTTCTGTCTTCTGTTGCAGCTGTGTGGTAGGAGAGCTGCTCTGTGGAGCAGCAGTTGGAGGATCTAGTCTTCACTGCCACTGCCTTGGTCCACCTGAACTAATTGTAGCCAGCAGGACCCCTCCCCTCCAGAAAGCAGTTGTGAATTGTGGGTGGCCATATTCACATCTCCTCAACACAGGGATCAACCCTTCCATTGCCCTTTTCAAGAGATCTCACAGTTCTGCCTGTAGCTCTCTTTTTTGTGCTCATGGTCTCCTTTGAGATAGTTGTTCCCCTCACAACTACGTCCACACAAACATGTAGTTTGCAGTCATAGGACTCATCTACATGGAGGCGTGGCTTCCACGGTGGGTCTTCTTGAGCCCTTCTTCTTCAAGTTCCACCCCACATGAAAGTCTCTTATCTGCGTTGACTCAGAAACTTGGGCTGGGGGAGGCACTTTGGTCTTTTTCTCTGCTTGGTGTATGGAGGGTGGATTTGAACAGCAATGAGTGTCACAGTGTCATCCAGGCACCACTGTGAATTAATTGGTGCCTTCCATGCATGGGTTATGTGGTGATGTTGTTAGCATACACTGTCCTGATTACTGCGTTGTGGTGCTGCTTTGTTATCTTTTGCCTATACTATTGTTTTATAGCCAGTTTGGTGTAGTGGTTAAGCGTGTGGACTCTAATCTGGGAGAACCGGGTTTGTTTCCCTACTCCTCCACTTGCACCTGACTGGATGACCTTGGGCAAGCTGTAGTTCTAATAAGAGCTGTCCTTGAAAAAGAGCAGTTTCTGTCAAGAGCTCTCTCAGCCCCACCTACCTCACAGGGTGTCTGTTGTGGGGAGGGGAAGGGAAAGGAGTTTGTAAGCCGCTCTGAGACACCTTTGGGTAGTCAAGGGCGGGGTATAAATCCAATCTCTTCTTCTTCTATTGACATGGCCACCTTACACTAACATTAGCATTGCATACTTGGGCCATAGGATCACTTTGTCAGCCTTGTCTGTGGTAGACCTTTGAAAAGAGAATTTGGGGATTTACCAGAAACTGTTCCATAGCTAAGGGTTTGCTCAAATTGTGTGTTCTTTGTCTTTTTTCCTGGGCAATCTGGCAATTATTTGAGCACATCTGTGGCTTCAGCTTTTTCATCCTCTTTGCCATAACTGAATATATTTCTTATGGCTTTGGTTCGTAGTTTGTTTATTTTATGAACTTTAAAAACAACATTTAATAACCATTGAGCTGGAAGGCGTGTCCACATGTCCCTTTCTTCTGGTTCGGTACTTTAGCAAAAACTAGAAGTGTGGGGGGTAGGCAACATGAGGCCACAAGGTGTGGGCTGAGATTTTGTGCATTTGTCTTTCTTTCCTGCAGACCACAGCTGCTTGCTCATGAAGATCCGCATAGTCTTCCCAACATAGGAACTTGTTGAATTAATTTTGTAATGTGGCAGTTATGGAGTGGGGTGGGGGGCTCTGAGGTAACTGCCTTCTTGACTGAAGAATATCTAATTGCTCCACTCTGGCCTCTCCTATACATTCTTTAAACCCCAACTGCCCACAGTCAAGGGAAACAGGGGACCCTAGCTTTAAAAGGAAGATTAGTACCATGTAAGCGATGTGCTCCCTAAAGTCACTGCTTCTTAGATTTTTAACAGAGACACAGCTGGAGATGAACAACAAAAGTTTATTTAACAGAAAATAAAGTATTTAATAAGGTAAATATGATGTGTGGATAACTTAGATAGATAACTTAGATATATAAAGTAAAGCTGGTGATTCCCCTTTCTCTTGGCAGGGTACCTCAGCAGGTTCAACTCTGTTCTTTTCTCTCACAGAACGCCTCACCACAGAACCTAAACAGTTAGGAATGATGGGCCCTTAAGAAGATGCTTATTTGTACCAATAAAATAAACTTTCTTCCCAAAGCCGACCCTCAAACCCTAACTAAAAAGCCAAATAAAAGCCTGGCTAAGCTGATGTTCCTTTCCAGAGCCACGAAATTCCTATCCAAATATTTTAAAAAGTTTCTTTGCCCTTCTTAAACTGGCTCACCTCCTTCCATCCAAGGGAGATGCATGGGCTTTGATTTGCTGACAATCACTTGGATTTGCATGAGGCCTAAATCACAAGGATTGGCTCAGATCCCTGGATGTGGAGGCAGGACTTTTAAGGGTGATTGCCACTGTTATTTTTTTTTCCTAGATCCAGATGATTCTGAATTAAATCTGAGGGTGCTACTTTGCATCCATATACAGTAATTCCCAAAGGCAAGTTTCAGTTGAATACCAAAAATTCAGGCTTTGTGTGGTACTGGACTTTTTATGGTTCTGTGAGCAACTCTGGAAGTGTCTTCCAGGTTCTTTCCCATGTGTGTGTGTGGTGTATGCAGGGGTCATTTCGTAGAAAAAGAGCTAGGGGAACTCATTAGCATAACTCATTAGCATATGCCACACCCCCTGGCAGCCCTATACTCCATTATTCTCTACCTTAAGGAGTCTCAAAGCGGCTTACAATTGCCTTCCCTTCCTCTTCCCACAACAGGCATCCTTGTGATGCAGGTGGGGCTGAAAGAGTTCCAAGAGAACTGTGAATGGCCCAAGGTCACCCAGCAGGTTTAATGTGGAGGAGGAGTGGGGAATCAAACCCAGTCCTCCAGAATGGAGCTCACCGCTCTTAACTACTACACCACGTTGTGGATCATGGACACACAATGCCCAGTGCACTCCAAAGCCTAGAATAGCACTAATGTGGCTTTCCACATATGCTTTGAAAAGGGACAGTCCAGCATGTGCTATCTGCAGAATGAAGGGGAGGGGAAGGCTTTGGTCAACATGAAAGTTCCCTGAGTTGCCAAACTTGGAGAACTGCTGGGCTAGTGCATGTATAGAGGTCAAACCGCATATCAGTTTCGGTAAATCACTGCAATGTTTGTCTGAAGCATGCAGATAGACCCCAGTTTCAGAGCCTTCCCAGATGTGGTTTCTACTAGTTCTCTTCTCCCTCATGGTGTACTGTGACTGGCCTTGTAAGGGTTTTATAAAGTATCGCTCACCTCAGACCTGGCCTGCAGTAGGCCTTTGTACTGCTTTCCTGCAGTTAAATTTTATCAGCCTGTGTCATCAAACATCACTGAAACCATCCAGAAAATTTCTACAGTTCTGTCAATCGCGTGGTCAAATGCAGGTGATATTTGTATACTGAACAAAGATAGTCAAGATATTACTGCATATTTCCGGCTTGAAACATTTGAGGTTGCTGGGCAAACGTTAACAGGCTTGAAATCTGGTTCACTACCCCTCTTGACATGTTCACTCAAAAATGCTTTTAAAATCCTCATATATCTTCAAGCACATGTTGCTATTTTTTCATTTGGTACTCAACTTCTAAAAGGTATTTACTACCCAGCTGGGTTTTTTTTGGAGGGTGGGGTAAATGATCTTAATAATGGTAGACATTTCTGTTTAGTACTAGTAATCAATGGCATGTATCCAACACTTCCTGATTTTTTTAAAAAAAAACTTTCAGTGTGAGTGTGGGCGTATGGGGGGGGAATGGCGGCCACAGGAGCTGAAGCAAGGAAAATGGCACCAATGTAGTTAGCACTTGCAAAAAATGCACACTTTCTCATCCACATAGCAATCATTCCAGAAAGATAGTACCAACGGGGTTTGGGAAAGATCACAGTCGGGGGGGGGGAGGCAGTGTACACACAGAGAATCAGGGCAAATGGAGGATGATGTCATGCGGATGTTCCCACGAACAGTGCACCTGTAAGAAAAGCACAGTTGAACCAAATGTCTGTGTGGAAACAGCCCTTGGTTCACTTGTGGGACCCTGGTCTACAGTTCTGTGCACAATGTTTCTTGACAGCTGTTAACAGTATTAGCCGCCACTCACAGTAAGCTTTAACTAAATTTGATGCCCATTCATACCTATGAAAATGTTACATTGTTATGTTTGCCATGAATGTATCTGACTTTATAGTTCCACATATATAATTAGAACTCACAACACAGAAACTTTAAAGATCATTCTTGGTTTTCATGGCTTCACTTTCTTTGTTCATTTTTGGCTCACGTCTTTCTCTCAGGCCTTTTCCTTAAAGTAGCTTAAGCTACTTCCAGAGAGGGTTTTTTTTGTTTTTTTAAAAATACATTTACCTTCAGGATAAATTCATAATAATATTTGGAAACAGCCTTGGTTTTTATAATTAAAGCTTTACCCACTCCTTCCCCACAAATATGTTGGCAGCTGAGCCAAATCTAAACTCTCAAGTGGTATTTATTTAATTGTGATTTGCTGTAGTGTTATTTAAAAGAGGTCATTAGGTGAAAGCTATTTAAGCCTATCTGCATCAAACAGAGCAGTCTTTGTGCTGGCTTTTATCAAAATTGCATTGCTCATTACATGAGGCTAACTTAAAAACAGTGTATTTTTATACTTGAGACTTTTTTCCCCTCAGGAGGATGAAGCTTGTGTTATAAAGGAAAACATAGGATTATTATCTGCTGTTCAATACTGTTATGGCCAAGCACAGTTGAAAGGCATTTGGACCTAAAGTCAAAGAACTCCAAAAAACGAGAGTTTTTCTGGCTGGTATCTTCAGCCGCTTGGTTTATGACAAGGCAGACCTAATTTTTTTGAAGGGAACTACATGGCCCGTTTCGAGTTGGACAGTGTGCCAAACTCACAGCATTCAGTGCTACATACATAACCCTCACCCATGACCATTCTGTTCTCACTTAGTGTCACATATGTATCTTCTTCAAAATAGTTGCCCTTGTACACTGCATTTACTTGTCCTTGGATGCTGCATTTCTCCTCTCCCATGACTAGCACTTAACCTGTGGTGAGAACATGAACCAGTATTTGAATATTTGCATTGACTCAAGACATACTCCTCATACCTTCTAAACTTGAATAATGGATTTAGATAGTACTATGGCTTGTGTATGTATGGCTGCCACCCTCCAGGTGGACAGGTGGGGCCTGGAGACCTTCCAGAACTACAACTGATCTCATGTGTTCATGTGTCCAGATGACAAGGTTCAGTTCCCCTGGCAACAATGGCTACTTTGGAGAGTGGGCTCTATGACATTATGCCTCTGCTGATGTCCCTTCCCTCTCTAAACCCTTCCCTCCCCAGGCTCCACCCCAAATTGCCAGGAATTTCCCAACCCAGAGTTGGCAACCCTACTCATATCGTATCACTACGCAGCAAAGTATGACGTCTTTCTCCAAGCCTAATGAGCCCTCCTTCAGTGGAAGTGGCTTTTCCCTCAGGAGGTACCAGCTTCAGTGAGCACAATAATTGGATGTAGGCCTGCACTTCCACTGTAGAGTCTCCAACAATTGGCTTAGAAAGGAGGTGACCAACAGCTCAAGAAGATTTTTTTTTTGCTAACTCTGCACTGCTGCAGAGCCGAGATCTCAGGTCATCCAAGCGGAAGGTGCAAGACCTTAGATCTGAGCTATCTTTATTTTTCTTTGCAAATAAACTGAATGTGTTGCTGAAACTCGAGTGTACTGAGGTGTGCCAGGAGCTGGTTTTCCACTGTCACAGTTGCCCCTCCTCTTACAGCCAATGGTAAGGTTGCAAACTCTTGAGTTGGGAAATTCCTGGAGAATTAGGGGTGGAGCCTGGGGAAAGTGGAGTTTGGGGAGGGAGGATGACAAGGATGTGATGCCAGAGTCCACCCCCCCCAAGGCTGCCATTTTGTCTGGGGGAGCAGATGTATATAGTCTGGAGATCAATCATAATTCCTGGAGAACTCCAGCTGCCACCTGGATGTTGGCAACCCTAGCAGTTGCCAGATGTTCTTCATGTAATAGCCCACCTGCTGATCTCTTGCTGGACTATTGCCTTAGCTGTCCTGCGAAGCTCACATGAATGATTGTCCTACTTTTAAAGCTAGTGATAGTGGACAGAACTGCCTTGTGGTGAAGGAGTAACAGCAAAATGGGTACTAAACATGTGGAAAAACATGACAAACCAACAGTGAAATCTTCTGAAGTTACTCCAATCAAAACCCATTGAAATTAATGTAATTTATGCACATTTTTATTGCATGCTAAGTTGTAGCTGGGAGATGTCATTCTCTTCTGAGTGGTTAGACCTAAGCAAATACCTTGATGTTTGTACTACAAGCAACTCTGAGTTATGTTTCACAAGTTTCATATTGACGCTGGCATGTTACAAAATGCTAATGCAAACAAGATTTGAGACAGAAGCAGATGTCTTTTGCTGAAGTCTCTCCCCCCCCTTTTTGCTACCCACATTGAGGCTTCAAAGAGATCTTCATCCTGCCACGTGAAGCGAACAGCTTGTACACAATAACACCTAGAAACGGCTTCTGCAAAGGCTTCCCCTAAAGAAATTGCTTCAGGGCTTTGCTTCTTTCTAGAAAGATTTTCTCTGGTGTAAAAGGTGGATAGATGCTGTAAGTCATTTAAGTGTTCTCAGACCTTCACTGTTCATTCCCCAAATTTCTCTGGGATATATTTCATGTCACTTTATAATCATTTGTGTTAATGCACAGGGTTGCAACATGGAATCTGACCATGTGACAGCAGTAGCAGCCACTGATCAGCATGGCAGCCTAGCAGAGGCATGCTGGACTTTGCCGCTGTCAAACACAGGAGGAGAACTGCCTGCCTACCTTTGCCCTGTTTCCATCTCTGCCATGGGAACCCCATTTGTGGCCTTTGTATTTATTACCTGTGGTCCTTCATTAAATTAAAGGATGGCTGTTTTGTTCATTTAAAGAGATATGAAAACCTTGGCGGAGAAGTTTATATCCTCATTTGAGGAGGGGTTTATGGATTTGGGCTGTTCAGATCTCTATAAATACAAATTTCACTTATGAAATTTATGTATTTATTTGATTTATACCCCGCCCTCCCTGCCGAGGCAGGCTGGGGATCCTAGTCTGGCTGAATCAACAAATGGAATGTTAATTTGGTTCTCCCTTTTGTTCCAAAGGACGTGTGTGACTTTGTTTGATGGAAATGTGCATAGCAGTGTGGATTTCCACCCCCACCCTCCAAAGGTATGAGGAATCTTCTTGTATTTTCGTTGTATTTTCATTTTCGCCTTGCAGAGGCCTCTTTTGGATCATGTCACATGCCCTTTTGCCTGGATGCGGATGAAGATGGATGGACAGAGGGAGACACTGATTTTCCAGAGAGAAACGGAGCAAGACGGATTGTCTCCACCTCAGTGTGACACCTGGACCATGTCCTTATCTTCATGGTAAATGGATCAGAATGTTGCTGCCTGTTTATTTTTTTGCCTCCTGTTTGGAGACTTTCCCTGATTAATTGCCTTGTAGTAATTGCTGCTGTTAACGAATGTCAGACCTAATTAACCTGTAAGGCCTTCATCTAGTACCCCAGTCACTCCATTGACAAAGAAGAGAAGGTCATCGGGTGGGAGGGGTTCTGAAGATGGCCACATTTACCCATTCGTTTGTTTGTTTTGGGCCCTGCTTGCTATTTCTGGTTCGGGCAGACACTTTGGGATCAAGTTTCATGTTGCTGACATATCACACAGTTCCCCGTGATTTTCCTGAGAAATGCCAAAGGAAAAAAGTATTGAAAAAAGAAACACTGTTGGTAACAGAGCAAGGCATCTCCAGTATCTTTGGGAGCTGCCAAAATTAACACATACAAGGTATTCGGTATCAAAGTTCTCCACATTTGGCTCGGCAAACACAATACCAATTGCAAAAACAAAGCTAAGGATTTCATGCTGATTAGTTCAATAAAAACCCTTTCATTAGGCGCACTTGGGAAATAAAGCTCTGGAGCACTGACTGAGATTTCTGTGGCTTCCTAGCGCTCGTACAAGACTGTGAACACCGTGCCAGCATCCTACTGCTCAAGCGTGTTGGGGACACTCTGGCCAACATAGGGCAGGCTTAATGAAGGAAAAAGTTTCGGAAATAAAATACCGCCTTATGCTTTAGCATTAAACAGCTTTTGAAGAGGTTGTTCATATAGTCCACTGTTAGTATCCCTTTGAATAACAGCTGGAGCTAGAAACTCTAGGGTGGGTAGCCCTGTTGGTCTCAAGCAGCAGAACAAAGTTTGAGCCCAGTGGCACCTTTAAGACCAACAAAGTTTTATTCAAAGTGTAAGCTTTCGTGTGCAAAGCCCACTTTTTCAGATGAACTGGAATAAAATCTCCTCAAGGGCTACTTACAAGAAAAAAGAGGGTGGGGAACAGCTGTTAGGAGGAACCACTCAGAGCTCAGATGCATAAGTAGAGCTGAAGACTTTACCTCCCAGGCCATTCAGTGGGGGACCTCAGAGTAGCTGTTTTATTGCAAAGGAATTTCAGAAAAAGACTGGAATGGGAGACTGCTGAATTGCAAGTTATTACAACACTCAGGACAATGGAACCCTCAGGGCTTAACAGAGATATTGGCTTCTTATCTCACTGCACATGTTAAGTCATTCTGTTGTTATTTATACCCAGAAATTAAACTTTGTTGGTTTTATAGAGGCCACTGAACTCAAACTTGGTTCTCACATGTTGTTAACTCCTTTATTATCTATACGCCAATTTGCTGCTATTTTCATGTCCTACTATATGTGTTATTGCAATCTTAGCTATATTTATTGTTCAGTTACTTATGCATCTTGACTCTAATCAGCTTTTCCTGGCAACAATCCACCACCACCACCTGCATGTAATATTTGAGGAAACCTGTTTCAATGTATGTGAAGAAGGGTGCACATGCTGAGTTTCTGTTCTCGCATGTACACAGGGTTGAGCTTGGCTTTCTTGGGGGTACTGCTGGACTCTAGCTTCATTCTCACATCTCTTTGTTAACTCTTGCATTTACATGCTTTACATTTATTTAGTATCCACCTCTAAAACATCTCTTATGCACGATTGCCCATGACTAAGATAAAACTGGTAGGATCTGCACCTTACTAGATAAGAAAATCGAAGGTGAATGAGTACAGTTGTGCAGTATTGTGTGATTCTATTGCTGCTTTCTTTCAACTTTTTCACTTTGGCTTCAGTTAGGAAACCACCAAACTGTAAAGACCATCTCTTCTTTGGCCCTGGTCACACGCGAGGAATTGGGCCGGGAGAGGGACGGATCGCATGCGCGACAAATGGGCGCGATCCCACGGCAACATCTGGGAAGCATTGCCCGGCCGTCCCCGATCCGTCCCTCCTGCCCAAAACCCCGCACCAAAAAAGAACCACCTACCTGGGTGGTTCATCCGGAAGGGCCGCGGCAAGTGCGGATCGCTGGCGCGTCCTTGCGTGGGCGCATCCCCGGCTCCTGGCCGAACTGCGCATGTGTGAGCATGCGCAGTTCGCCAGCCTCCCCTTCCCACTGTCGCTTTCTCCCCGGCATCTGATCGTGCCGGGGAGCGACGGCGCCGCGGCTCAGGGGCATCTCTTATGTTCTTATGTTCTTATTGAATGTGTTTGCTGAGACACTCTCGGTATCTAGCTATTGAAAGCCAGCTTAGCATAGTAGTTAGGGTGCCAGACTAGGATCTGAGAGACGCTGGTTTGAATCCCAACTTCTCCATGGAAGTTCACTGGGTGACTCACTGGCCAGTCACTCTCTCTCTCAGCTTAACATATCTCACATGGTGGCTGTTGTGAGGATCAACAGAGGAGAACAATTGGGAAGAAAAGTGAGGTGTAAACATCCAAACAAAATCTAAACTATTCCTTGTCCTGGCAGATAATGGTGTTTTTTGTTTTTGCTTTTTTAAAAAAAAAACAAAGTCAACCAGTTCTATGTGTGTAAAATGCTGTCAAGTTGCAGCTGACTTATGACGACTCCATAGGATTTTCAAGGCAAGTGATTAAGTAGAAGTGGTTTGCTCTTCCCTTCCCTTTCAAAGTCTACCTCGATGTTCTCCCATCCAAGTACTGACCCCGCTTAGCTTTTGACGAGATTGGGATATGCTATACCATTCTACATCCCCAATCAACCAGTTCGATGGGTCAAAGTGGCTTGGGATTGTTTAAGGCATAAAACACTCAAAGGACAGCGCACTCAAACACAGTGATATGTTAATGTTTCTTGCCCCAAACCCTTGAGGTAATAAGACACATGACTGTATCCATAAAACTGACTTCAACTGGCCAATAGTTCACAGCCAAAGGGCTCCTAAAATTATTTCATTTCATCATGAATTGAGAGACCTGTTTTCAGTTTCTTGAATCAGAACGGGGAACAGGAAACTGCCTCTATTATTTTATCATCTTGAAAGCTTGAACAATGAGTTGTGTTGTACTGAGGAAGGGAGTACAGGTGGAGTTTCACTACGAGTCTTTGTCCTCGGTCAGTGCCTAAGGCGACACACGGCTGCCAAGCAAGTAACAGTAGTGTTATCCATTACAAACTGATATATCATTTGTTTTGCCTTTTATCCAATGTGTGTGTCTCACTGGATAATATGACAGTTCCATCTCCGCCGCTTCTACAGAGGGTTGATACCTTTGATGAATTTTCAGGGTCTCTTCTCATTATACATGGTACTATTTTACGGACATGCAATAGTCCCTTGCTTATATAGGTCAAAAATGCATCACAAAGATTCACCCGGCTCTCTCATAGATATAGGTCTGTACCCGGTGACACAGTATGTCTGATGGAATGGCATTTCCATTTGTTGGAGAGGGAATGGCATTTCCATTTGTGGGAGAGGGAATGGCATTTCCACCAATCTCTCCCTACTGCAGACCTCTCACTTCTGTCTTCTATGGCACCCACTGACCCCTAGGAACAAAATTGCAGGGGGCCGCCAAAGGAGGGAGAAGTGGGGGAAGTCCAACCCTGTGAAGTCCACAGGTGTTTGGATACACATCATATGAATAGGTAGAGCCACCATTTGGGACATTGTGGGGGAAGTTAATGATGTGTGTGACATGTTCTCAACATATATACCTTAAGAGTGATAACTCTGCAGTTGCAGATTGCAGCACAACTGAATGTGACATGTTCATGGATGCCCGCCAATGAGCTGCCTGCCAGTGAAAATCCTGTTGTGGGTGTGCTCTCTTTCACCAGGACCATTCAATAGCAGCTCGAGGTCTCCAGAATAGCGAAGGAGGACAAAGGAAAACGATACAGGACAAAAAAAGAGGGTTGCCATCTTTCTGTTGACAGGGCTACTCTGCCTTTGACAGCTGTACTCCTCTGTCAGAGTCAACAGGTGAAATAAGTACCATCGTCATATCTCCATCTGGGAGAGGATGGACTTGGTACATTTTTAGCCTCACCTATGACTGTTAGGACCAAATTAAACATGATATCAAGAAATCTGTGAATGGATCTCATTGGTTGTTTGAAAGTATGGACGGTGGCTGCAGAGGAATCCAGAATGTGGCATGGGGGAGAAGAGTGGTTCTGTATATTTTCTCCATGGGGAATTGCCTGACATCACAAAAATGGCATGGACCCTAATCTGAATCTGCAACCCCGCATCCAGTGAGATGCAATTTACCCATAAAGATAAACAAGCCTAATTTAGAACTCCGACAAAAAACAGAGAAGGTATCCATCCCAACAAGAGATGGCTGCTTGCCATAGTGAGTAAAGGGAATATCCATATTCAGAGGTAGTAAACCTTTGAAGCCCAGGGCTAGGACGGAACATCAGGGGAAGTCCTTGACCTCTGTGTCCCATTTGTTGGCCTTCTAGAGTAACTGGTTGGCCACTGTGTGAGACATGGTTCTGAACTAGATGGACCACTGATTTGATTCAGCAGGGCTCTTCTGATATTCTTAAGAGATGAGCAGTCTGACCAGGCCCGTAGCTCATGCAGGGGCCATGGGCCCCGGCCCCCTAGCAGTTTTTATGGGCCCCCTTCCTGAGCCTTGGCTCCCCTACCCCAACTCCCCCTGATTGCTGGTCAGCCTGTTGGCAGGGAGGACAAGGGCAGTGATTTCAGAGGCTGACCCTGGTGCTGTGCCGTGGGAAAGAGGCACTGGGGGTGCCTTGGGGAGGGAGGGAGCTGGACCCGGATGCTCCACAGGGTAGGCCTGCCCTTGCGGGAGGGGAGGGGGGAGAGGAAGGGAAGCTGTGGCCACTGCAGCTCTTGCCCTGGAGCCTTTGATTGGATTAGTAGGCGGGGGGCCAGGCCCCCTCCCTAAAAAGTCCTTAGCTACGGGGCTGAGTCTAACCCTATGGATGATTACTCTGAATTAAGTTCCACTTTATTCAAAGCAATTTGCTTCTCAGTAATGTGCACAGGGCCCTGACCTGGACGGCCCAGGCTAGCCTGATCTCATCAGATCTTGGAAGCTAAGTAGAGTCAGCCCTGCCTAGTGTTTGGATGGGAGACCTCCAAGGAATACCAGGACTGTGACATGGAGGCAGGCAAAGGTAAACCACCTCTGAACATCTCTTGCCTTGAAAACCCTACAGGGTCCTCGTAAGTCATCTGTGACTTGACAGCACTTTCCACCACCAACCTGCGCATGATGGTATCCTTTAAGTACATCTGTAACTCCTTGCTGCTTAGACTGGTAATAGACTCTTCTCCCTTTTCCAAGCCATTGCCTGAAGTTTCTGTTTATACTTTTCTGCCTTGATATTTTTTTAAAAAAAAAACATTTGTGTAGGCATGATAGGGTCACTGTGTCTACATACAAGTGAAAACCAGTCTTTAGATATATATTATACATGAGTCTGGCTTATGACAGATGTGCACACTTCTGCCAAGTTCTATAAAAAGAATTGCCCAGAACCAGCTCTACCACTTCATTTGCCTACATAAAACTCAGATACATGGATACATGTGTTTTTGCATAAAATAATATAAACGATTATGAATGTGGGGGGAAAAATTGCTTACACCATCTTATAAGCTAACTGATTTGTTGTGGTCTGAGCTTTTATAAGGGCTGCCAAATTTAACGAAACACACATGGAAGTGACATCATCACGTTGGGGATGTTGTGTGGCAACACTCTGCTTTTTGGGCAAGACTCTATGGTTTTTTGGCCCAAAACTATAGAGTTTTGTCCAAAAAGCAGAGTGTTGCCACACGATGTCCCTATTTGGGAGTGGGGCTTCCCTGGGGGCCAGCAAGCAAGTGGCGGGCAGATGCCCCAAAAATCGAGAGAACCCCCACCCAGACCATGGGCCTGGCAGTCCTTTCTTCTTCTTCTCCCCAGACTCCTTAAGGTAGAGAAAAGCAGGGTATAAAAACTTTCTTGTCCTCTTCTTCCTTCTTACAACAGCCACTGTCCCACATGGCCTTTGTCCATGCAGGTCCCATGATCCCCAGTCCAGCCTTTTTTGGTGGTCAAGCAGAAGGCCATGCACTGTTTTCCCCCAGTGGAACATCTGTCTAGATTCAACCCAATCTTCCTGTCGAAGGACACAAAACAGAAAATTATAGTCAATGTAGCCCTTGCTTACCCTGTTCCTGTTTTAAAAGCTGTACTTTGCATCACTTTCTAAACTCTCCTAAGGAGGCCAATCTGACCTCCTCTGGGAAAGTTTTTTACAGTAGTCAAGCCACAAGTTTATGGTGGCATGGATCAATGTGGCTGAGTGTGCTGAGACCATTGGGGAAAGTAACTTATGTGCTCCATACAGTTGGCAAAAAGGGTTTTTTGCTCTCACACCAACTTTTCAAACAGCAAAGTTAGATTGAGAACCAACCCTACATTCTTTATTTGACCAAGTCAGTTCCATCCAAAGTGGGCAGCATAATCTCTTCCACAGTCCCTTTCTAACCACCATTGCCTTGACCTGGATGGCCCAGGCTAGCCTGATCTCGTTAGATCGTAAAAGATAAACAGCACTGGCCCTGGTTAGTACTTGGATTGAAGACCACCAAAAAAGTTCAGGGTTGCTCCACAGAAGCAGGCAATGGCAAACCACCTCTGAACATCTCTTGCCATCTTCTTCCAGTTCTGCTGCTGCTGTGTCATCGTAGGTTTGCAGCTTACAGATACACACCTGAACAGCATACTCAAGATTGCAACGGCACAGACATTTTGATACAATAATTCAGAGGAAGAGGTGTCAGTTATCAGACACTGGCCGCGGTCACACGGACCTCTTACCGTGCTAATTTTCCCGCAGTTCTTCTATCTACGACATTTTATAATGCTTGGAGGTGGTCAGATGGTCCCTCTGTCTTCTGCTTCACTCGCGTGAAGTACTGATCACACAGCGTGCCGTCCCTGCGGCGGCGTTTTTTTTTTAAAAAAAAACCCTGCGCATGCACTTGGGCGTACATACAAACTAAGAAGACCAAAATAAAAGCTAGCGCCTGTTTGCACATGCGCATAACTTAAACCGGAAACACAAAAGGGGGGGAGGGTAGTGTGGTCACGGCAGATTGCTGTCCAGATGCCAAAACCGCGGATACAAAGCGCGAGATATTGGAAAACACCTGTTCCAACGGGTGTCAGAAAACGCGGATAAAAAGAGCAGAAACTGCGGGACTCAACCCGCTTCGGTGCGGGAGGCGGGTTTGCCAATATGAACAGGAAACTTTAATGCGCGAGGGATCAGCAGCGAAGCCTGCACTAAATGTCCGTGTGACCTGACCCTGTTAAATAAACAAAATATTGCAAGAGTGCTAATATTTTAAGCATGTTTTTATTTTAAGAAAAAAAAACCTTTGTGTTTGTGTCCTTTATAAAGTTTATATCTCCGCTACCTGGCGTTACATTTTATAACACACTTGGCCCAGCCCAACAAGGTCTCATTTATGTCAGATCCGGCCCTCATAGCAAATGAGTTCAACACCTCTGCCCTATAGCGTCTCCATAAGTCAGCTGCAACTTCATGACACTTTCAGCCTGTTGGCAGAATTTGGGAAATAATCCAATCCAGTCTTTGGAGTTTGCTATATAGCTGAAGCTGCTTGATGGAGTTGTCTCCTTGCAAATACAGAGTTGATGTTTTGAGCCAGCTTGTCTCTGCTGAATGCACTTGAGAATAGGTGCCTGAGTGAGTACTCTAACCTGGGAACCCACAGCCAAAGGGGGACATTGCACTGGAAAGCCACTGCCATTCTGAGTATGCCTGGGGGGAGGGGGGAGAAGCTTGCAATGCCCAGCCATTTTACATTCCTAGGCTCAGAGAATTTTATATTTTTAGTTTATAGTTTAGTTTCTGCTGTGATCCTTCTGCTTTTTCTTGATGTTTTATTTTTAAAATTGCATTTCCAAATCCCACTATTTCCCCATCTTTCCTTTTTTGGCAGGCATCTTTTAAGGGGGAGGGAAGGTTTGGGAGGTGTTAGTTATCAAAGACTTTTAAATAAACAAAATATCGCAGGAGTTTTAAGCATATTTGTATTTTAACTAAAAAATAATATCTTCAGGTGTTTGTATTTTTTTTTTATAAAGTTTATATCTCCTCTACCTGGCATTACATTTTATGACACACATGGCCTGGCCCCACAAAGTCCCATTTATGTCAGATCCGGCCCTTGTAACAAATGAGTTCTACATCCCTGCCCTCAACACTAAGGAATGCTCCACAGCTCCCCCTAGGGTACAAGTGGACTAAACTACTCTTTCAGAAGTATTTGCAGTAACTAGACTCTTAGCAGGCTGTCATTTCTCCAACTCTGCCACCAACAACCACCATCACCAGCTTGTCTGGATTCAGGCTTAGCTTCTCTCCCAGCCATGGAGCAAATCCTCAAAATAATGGCCCAGAACAGAAATAAAAGTTGCTGCATCATGTTTAAGAAAATATAGACTTCAAAGCTCTGTGTAATCATATTAAGCAGCTGCACATACATTATAAAGAACCTTGGGGATAATGCTAATCCTTGTGAAACCTCAGATAATAGGAACCATACAGCCTGCCTTATATATACATCCTGTTAAGAAAGTTCTCTGTCACTCAAGAACTACTCCTGAAGCACCCATCTTCAGCTCTAAGAGAACAATTCTAAGCAGCTGTACTCGGAGTCCTACACAGGTGTGTTCAGTGGTACTTACTCCCAGAGTCCTTCAGTTTGCAGCTCGATTGGGGACATGATCAACAATATCAAATGCTGCAAGTAAATCAAACAAGATCATCATCCACCAGAGCAACTAAAGCAATCTCTGCCCTATAGCTGAGCCTGAAACCACATCAAATGGATCAAGGACATGGTGTTATCCAGCAACCTCTGGCACTGCTCTGACATAACCTGTTTTAGTGCCTTGCCTGGAAAAGGAAAGTTTGAAACTGGTCTATACATAGTAAAATCTTTTCTGTCTGCAGATGTTTGTTTATTTGTTTGTTTAATTTTATTTCTAGCCTGCCTTCCCCTGCACAGCAGGGCTCAGGGTGGGTTACAACAATAAATATAACAATAAATTTAGACAATTAAACCATTTAAACAAGATTAAAACCTGTACAAATAAAAACTAATACAGTTCACAAGATGGTGGATAGGCACAAGTTGACAAGTGCTCCCTATTAAGGTTTCTGTATGTGTGCCCATGGATGATAGTAAATAATGGTCTAATCACGGCTTCTTTAATAACTCCCTTTCTTAAAGAGGCATTCATAATATCATCATTAGCTGGGCTCACCCAGAACTGGCTGAGACTCAAATTTCAAGGAATGTTTTATTCTATTTTGTATCTAAAGCTTAGGAAAGGAAAGTTTTGCTTTTTTAAGGTCAGACTTAAGGATTTTTCTTCTACCTCTTTTGTTTTTCTGCTACAAAAGAAGGATTCCATAAAAATACCAGAAAGTCATGCTAGGGCGTGGCCAGACACATGAGCCCTTGGCTCTTAGTTTGTGGCTCATCTCCTTGAATGATCTAGACCACTGCATCTGAGAGTATCTCAGCTTATAGATGATTATTTTCTTTTTTTGTTTTATTTCAATCGTACATCATTTATTGTATTTGTTAAATTTGTAAGCTACTTTGAGTCCCTTCAGGGAACAGAGCCATGAATCAATGTACTAATTAAGTAAAATCCACCAACAGAGTCTTGATCTAGGACTAGGACTGGAAAACACAAGAATGTCTATACTTTAATGAAGTTAGTAATCTCCTTTGCAAAAGGGTTCCTGTTACTAAGGCTTGAAGCTAACATCAATCAATGTTCATGTTTCTGCACAGAGAGGTTCATTAAATGATGAACGAATCTGTTGGATGAACAATTTAGATAAGGCCTTATTACAGACCCTATTGTAGATCTAATGAGGAAGGGAATAGGGTTGCCGAAAGATCTCCTTACCGGGGGACTCCTGTGCTGCGGCTGGAGCGCGCACAGGTCACCCGGAAGTGACGCAACGATGCTGGGCACGCTGGGGGCGGGGCCATGACCATCCGAGGGAAAACCATAGAGTTTTCCCTCGGATGGTCATGGCCCCACTCTGAGAACGGGCCTCTGAGGCGGGGGTTTCCCCGCCCCCCGGGGGGACTTGGGAAGCCTAGAAGGGAACCTTGATGAGGATGGTAAGTTTTTGCATCACGATTTTTCATAGAGATAAAAAAATCAGGTCATGGCATTCATTTATTAAAAGACATTTATCAACATTACACAAGGATGATGTGGGATTTGAGACTGCTTGATTGTAGAAGATAGAATAGAGCAGGCCTGCAGTCAGTGTTCCCTCTAAGCTGAGTTAGTGTGAGCTAGCTCACAGTTTTTTAGCCTCCAGCTCACACATTTTTGTCTTAGGTCAGGAAGGATGGCTCCAGAGCAAACTAATTGATGCAGTAGCCAAACTGCTCACTCACAACTTTAATGCCAGTAGCTCAGAAAGTAGAATTTTTGCTCACAAGACTCCACAGCTTAGAGGGAGTATTGTGCTGTATCCAGGATTTTTTTTAAGTCAGGGGGCATTTACATTTTTTAGGGGGCACTGGCTAATCAATTTAATTTGGGGGAGAAGGCCGTGATGCCCTGGGCTGGATGGGAAGTCAGGGGGCCTTGCCAGCAAGTCGGGGCCCCAAGATGCCCCACTGTAGCTACGGGCCTGGAATAGAGACTTTAAATTCCAGTTACCTGGGGGGGGGTAGTCATTCACTTCTTGGTCGGGTTACCAACCTCCAGTTGGGTCCTGGAATTACAACTGAACTCCTGACTATAGAGATCAGTTCCCCTGGAGAAAATGGCTGCTTTGGAGGGTGGACTCTATGGCATTATAGCCTGCTGAGGTCCCCAAACTCTGCCCTCCTCAGGTTCCACTCCTAAATCTTCTGGAGCTTCCCAACCCACTTATTTTGGCAACCCTTCTTCCTGGAGTGAGTGAGCTCATGCTTTGAGTGCTTCTTGGATTCACAGTTTATATAAATAATATGTGGGAATTTTTCCTTCATAAAAGTTTAGGTTTATTTGTTGTGTTTTGTTTTAAAGAAACTTTGGGTAATTTGTAGGCTTGTGCAACCTGATGTAACTTGCATAGAACATTCATTACAATCAGAAGAGTTAATTATGACAATAATTATAATCATTAGCATCATTAGGAAGATGAAAAATATTTGCTCACAATTCTTAAGGGAGTAACGGCTTCATTGTGACCTGAGATTTTGTGCACTACCACTTGCTTAATCAAATGGCAAGAAGAGAACTGAAATTGTGGCAGTTACACACGGACAATAGAAAACCAAATCTTGTCATGTTTTTTAACTGGATGGATTCTGGTTTTTGTTTCTTGTTCCCAGCATGTCAAGGGTACAACCTGATTCAAGCCATACCCTGTGTACACTGAAATCAGTAAAGCTTTCTACACAGGTTGCTGATAATGGGGGTTCTTGGCCGTAGCCCCTTTTGGGGGGTTCTGGATAACTTGGAAAGGGTACACAATATATTGCATCATTTTGCTTAGGCTTAATATAAGGCATTACATGGATTTCAGGGAGGGGTATTCTGCTATGGAGCAACATGGCTACGAAGCATTAATTGATAGATGATACAAGACTTTGTTTAATTAAACAAAATATGACATCTTTCTGCATCTCAACAAGTGTTCAAGGTGGCTCACAGTAGGATAAAATAAAAACACTATAAATATAACAAGGTTTTGTTTAAATAGTAGTGATAACTGATGAAGGGACAATGATAAGTGTCCTCCTGGATGTTTCCAGATGTTTCCTCACATTTGTATAAAGGGAATCGGATGTGGAAAACAGAATTCTACATGAATGGCACTTTCTCTCTGGATGATGAGGTTCTAAATTTAATTGCCTGTGAAAGATTTGGGCAACTTTCTTTTCTTCCCACTATAGACTACATTGCTTATTAGAAGTATTATACTGTCTGTACTTCATCAGTGCATCAACACACAAGACATATTTGTCTACAATCCTGAAAAAAGCTCCAGGTTTGCAGAAAAATCTGAAAACTAAAAATTAAAAATACATTGGGGGTTAACCCAATGCGTCTCCATTTGTGGCTGTTTAAAAAGTTGCAGGAAGTTTTGATGAGACTTCCCACCCTAAACTGGCTTCACTGTGGGCTCACCCCATGGCCCATCATTCAGATTGTTGCGGCATTCTTTTTTTGTTTTGTCGTCTTTCACCCATGTACATAAGCATGTATCCAGAGCTTGGGCTCCTTTTTGATAGCTCCAAAGTCTCTCTGCCAAGTACTGTGGTCCCTCTCTGCCACCTTCCTTTCACCTCTCTTCTGTGGAATACCTGGAGGGGGATAAAGTGCAGATTTACATGAGAGTAGTCTCATTGACATCAGTGCATTTACCCTTGTGTCAATCATGAGATACTCTCAGACTCTGACACAGAAACAGGACAGACAGGATTTTTTTGGGGGGGGATTTGTTGCTCAGAAACAACTCCCCCGGGGACTCCTGGTCCAGAATGACTACTTGGTCATGGTGACTGATAAAGCCAGGGGCGATTATGTGCTTATGCACACATCTCTGCCTGATCCAAAAGAAAAGAAAAGGAGGCAGAAACAGAAGGGAAGGTTCAGACTTCCCAAATGATTTGACTGTGCAAGACGGGAGTTCAAACATCCAGAAACGTGAGATGAATGTGTGGACATCCATAAGCACCAGACTTTCTCTGGTGGCTGTTAACTCCACATTCAACTCATCATACAACAGGGTGAGTACAACTGGGGAATGAGCACCAGATGTGGCTGTGTGACTGAGCCCATTTAATCCATAAGTGAACGGCAATTATATCAGGCCAAACTGCCCATCTCACTGCAGCCCCTGTGTACTGCCTGTGTGCTGATATAAGCCTGGCCATGTCAGTGTTGCTTATCACCAGCAGGATACAGTGTTTGCCGTATCACCCCCAGTCTGAAGAGAAGAAGAGATTGGATTTATACCCCTCCCTTCACTCGGAGTCTCAGAGCGGTTTACGAACTCCTTTCCCTTCCCCTCCCCACAGCAGACACCCTGTGAGGTAGGTGGGGCTGAGAGAGCTCTTTCCAGAAGTGCCCTTTCAAGGACAGCTCTGACAGAACTATGGCTTGCCCAAGGTCATCCAGCAGTTGCAAGTGGAGGAGTGGGGAATCAAACCCGGTTCTCCAATTAGAGTCCACACACTTAACCACTACACCAAACTGGCTCTCTGCACCTCTCAGATGAAAACCAAATAATTTTGTGGTGCATTGCCTGAGTTAAACTACTTTGTTGCAATGGCTGACCTGCATCGTTAAACTTTTTCTACTTTTAGGGTGGATTGCAATTAGGAAGTCTAATGACTACAGATATCTGGGCAATTGTACCTTGGCTCAAAACTCTTGTTTAATCTTGCCTGCACATGAACTGCACTGAGATGTGCCAAGATTAATCCCACACCCCAAAAGTGCTACATAGTCAACCAAGGATTAGGTTGATACTGCTCAGTTACCAAATGCATTCCTCTTCCACCCCACCATACAACAAATGATTGGCTGTTCCAGAAATAGCCCTTTATCCAGTGCCTCAGGGTGCTACCAATTTATCTTACCTCTATTCAGCAACCTGCCCTATTTCTGCCACCCCTAGTTATGGCCTAATGCCAGTTCAAAGACTAAGCCTATTTATCCCACACTGTTTAACAACACAATGAAACAGACAGAAATAATCTCATACCTGTGCCAGAATAGGGGAACTGAAAAATTCCATTCAGCCCCAGTGGCAACTAGCTAATCCCACTGGCTGATAGTTTAGCACTATTTAGCAACTGCCTGCACTAGGAAGGCAGAGCCCCTTTGAAAGGCACACCAATTAGTATCATCCTGCCCTGCCAAAAGTGTCTCCTGACTTACTGGAATATAGAAGCCAGCACTCTGACACCTATGGCTCAGGCTTTTTTGGGGGGGGTAGGGGTGGAAGAGGTGCTGGAACTCTCAAGAGGGAAATGAAGTTTTCAATCTGTATACTGAAAACGCATAAACTTTTAAACAGTTTTAAAAGAATTTTGTCAAAGAGGTTCTGGAACTCCGTTCCAGCATGTACCCCCTGAAAAAAAAACCCTGCCTCCAATGCCTATGAATGAGCTTATATCTAATTAAATCCAATATGTCTTTGGATAGAGCAAGCCGTTTTTGAAGTCATCTTTGGTGGCAACAATTGTGTATACTTCTGCTGAGTGCTAAACTTCCCTGTCAGTTACATATCTGCTGAGTCAGTCTCTCTCCTTTCATTCAAACCCTAGCTTGAACTTGAGCAGTATGACCGGACACCAGAAGGAAGGCCCAATCTGAATATTTTTGAATATTCCCAACTGTCAGTAATTTTGCAATCAGGGCTATTTTTGGGCAGGAACGCACAGGAACGGAGTTCCGGCTGGCTCCCAAGTTGGCCACGCCCAGGAGGAACTCATTAGCATGAATGATTTGCATAGCAATATGTCAGTATTTCATTTTATCATAGACCAAAGTTTTTTGCCCCGGTGTGGCTCACCCAGCACAACTGGTTTGGGAAACAACAGTGTTTCCCAGAGCAAACAGGTAAAGCAATTACCTGTTCATGGCTTCAAACACCCCTGGCCCATCTGTATGTACCCCCATGTATAATGCTGGTGTTTCTTACAGTTCTGGCAATGTACTGATTTTGTGCGTTCAACAGCATCAAAGACTTTCCCGACAACATTGGCCGGCATATGGCTTTGAATTATGGGAAAGCTTCAAAAACCACAAATGGGTTGGTGCCCCTTGTCCACAAATTACACGGAACAGAAGGGACTGAGTGGCATGAAACAGCATCATATGCTGCATTTCCATCTGCTTCAGACCTCAGTCTTGCAGGATCCAGTGCATAACAACCATGGTGTCTATGGGCTAAGACCCATGGTCTAAGGTACAGCTTTTCTGCCTCATATAGCCATATAATTATCAAAGAGATGGGATTGCTGCAGCTGGCCCACCAGTCAGCGACCTGCAATGCAGGCTCTGAAAACTTCATCCATACAGCTTCTTTTATTTTCTGCTGCCTGTTTTCTCTGCCCCACTGTACATTTTCATTTCCTCTCGGAATATCTATGCCATCTGTGCTGTGAACTGCAAACCCAACATCTTCATCTGCTAAAGCATTTCTTCCATGACCAGTTCCTTAAGTACCTTTGATGTTGGGTTTGTATCGGACTGCCCTCTGTTCGAGAAACCCAGAGCTCTTTCTTTAATAGCATTTCCAAACCTCTCCACTTGTCATCTCTTTTCCCCGGCTCCATTCTATTGCTATCACTAATCAAAAACAATGTGAAGCATTAGTCAACCTCCAGAGAAGTAGTAATGATTTGGCTCTTCTGTTCTTGGACAACGGCACACTGTGAATTCGACTGCTTCCTTTTTCTCTTTGCCTTCTCCTCAGGTGGTTGAGAGGGCCCATCCCGTCTTGGCTCTGATATTTCCCTTCTCGCTACTGTTGTTGTTGTTGCTGCTGGCTTTCCATTGACATGACTGATGTCTTGATGACAGCACATAAATCAAGGCCATTCATAATGGCTAATGTCACGATTTGCCTGTACTAACAATGTGTGTATATATTTTCGCTCTAATGCACCTAAACCCTGGATGTGCTGTGTTAAAGTACTAAAGATTTGGAGGAGGATTATGTGTGTGAGAATTACAGCTTTATAGATGTACTTTGTTTTGGTCTATTTGTAGGAATAGACGCATTTGGTCTCCTTGGAGCAGTTGCGGGCGGAAAAAAATCTCGTTGGACTTGAGACATGGTGGGATGTGTTTTATAAAGGATATTTTCTTTTTGCCTCAGTTGTGGTTCAGGTCTGCTTCTGAAGTCACATTCTGGGTTAGAAAAATGGGAAAATCCAGCACTGGAAATATAATATGTGCTTGTCCTTGCTGATAATATGTGAGAAATATGCCCCTGCTTAAGATACAAAAACACAGGGGGTACAAGCATGTTCCTATTGCCACCTGTGAATTGTTGCAGTGTATGGAGAACATGGACATTTTTTGTCAGGGGCAAGCTCTCAAAAACATTATCCACTATCTGCTGTTTAAAATGGTACAACCCAGGAACAGAACAAAGTCCAGTGGCATCTTTAAGACCAACAAAGTTTTCTTCACGGTATAAGCTTTCATGTGCATACATACTTCTTCAGATATACCTTGAATAAAACATTGTTGGTCTTAAAGGTGCCACTGGACTCAAACTTTATTCTGCTGCTTCAGACCAACATGGCTCCCCCCACCTGAATTTACAATCAGTTTTTCTCAACCAGGACTTCTCTGCTGTATGCCTTCAAGCCCCAAAGGTACTTACTTTACTTCAGCTTTCCAATAAACATGAGGCATAGGCCCTAAAAATGTGGATGGTACCACATAGTGGCCCATAGTGGCCTACTATGTGTTGAGAAATACCTGGAGATTTTGGACCCTGGGAAGGGACCTCAGAAAGGTATAATGCCATACAGTGTACCCTCCAAAGCAGCCATTTTCTTTAGGGGTACTGATCTTGGTCATCTGGATACCAATTGTAATAGTGAGAGATCACCAGGCGCCACCTGGAGGTTGGCAACCCTACAGTCCATACAACGTTTACATCTCATTTTGGTGCTGCAGTTTCTCAGAATAAGATCAGCACTTTACCTTGGCAGCCATTAAGATTTCACCAGCACTTGTAGAGGTAAAATTGAGGTAAAATCATGCAGCAATGGGCTTTGCCAAACAAAGCCAGACAAAGTGCCTTCAAACAGAAGACATTGTTCCTGGTTACATAAGGCCAAGACAATGCAGTGTAATTATTATTGTAATTATCAAAAATGATATAGGTGAGTCTGCAATACAAGGATGTTCAGCCCTTCTGTATATTACAGAGCAAGGACACTATGGGGATACAAGCATGCTGTACTGTTTCTGGCTTACATAAATAAATTATTTAGCTTGACTTTCATAATTACTGCATGATGGGAAATTGTTAAGAATCCCTTTTGGGGCTTGGTTGATAGAGCCACTTCCTTTCCAAGCGAGCAGTCCAACTCACATGGGAATATGCAGGGAAATGGTATCAGGTGCTGTTATGATCACTATGGTCTGTTTGTGAGTGGGGTAGGGGTCGTGGTGCATGGGGCTGGGGGAATTGGGAGTAAATTGGGACTGTGATAGAAGGTTAGAGTGACCAATGAGAGCTAACAGAATGTTGGTGAGTGGACAGTTGGAAAACAGTTGTTAAGAGAGCAGTTGGGAGCTAAAGAGTGGAGAGAATTTGTTTGAGTGAAACTGTGGAGAAAAGCTACTTAGAGCTGGCTGAAAAGAGTAAATTTGTAACAGAGGAATTTTTATGATTCAGGAATAGGGAAACAGTTTAAAAGTTCAATGGGAAATGAAACATCACATGAGTTTTATAGTAGCCTATAAGAAGAAGAAGAGATTGGATTTATACCCCACCCTTCGCTACCCAAAGGTGTCTCAGAGCGGCTTACAAACTCCTTTCCCTTCCCCTCCCCACAACAGCCACCCTGTGAGATAGGTGGGGCTGAGAGAACTCTTGACAGAAACTGCTCTTTTTCAAGAACAGCTGTGCCAGAGTTATGGCTTGCCCAAGGTCATCCAGCCAGGTGCAAGTGGAGGAGTGGGGAATCAAACCCGGTTCTCTCAGATTAGAGTCCGCGCACTTAACCACACCAAACTGGCTATAATATATGCACTTATCGATTTTTCTTTCTTGCTTTCTAAAGAATTGTATTCAAACATCAATACCAGTATAAGAAGTTATTTAAATGAATATGATTGCTCATGTTAAATGTATCTGCATTTTAAATTAATTAATATATGTCATTGCAATGCTTTATGGACTCAGACAAGTGAATTTGCTGGAAGGTGCTTTAAAGGTATGGTTTGGGTCATTTAAACAATATGATACTAAAATACATTTATATATTACAGTAAATGTCATCTTTCTTTCCTTCATTGACTAGTAAGTAATGGTATTAACTTTTGAAGGTTAGTTCAAAACAAGCCTTAAAATACAACCATCTCTTATAGGTACTACAGATCTTTTAAAAAAATGAATATTGTTGAAAGATTTTTTTTAAAAAAGAACAAATGAAAATTAAGAAAAAAACCAAGGAAAAATAAAAAAGAAGAAAAAATATATAAAGGAAAGCATTTGATTTTATCTATGACAAATATTGGTATAATTACAGAATTCACATTTGCTCTATAGTTATCTGTATAAAACGTCTGATTTTTCTATAATCCTTTTTTCCTCCTTAATCTTCAAAACCACAGATCGTCAGTTCATTTTTTTCCAGTTTCATACAAAAAGTCAATAAAAGGTTTCGAATTTACTATAAATATGGACAATGTCGTCTCTCTAATCAAAGCAATAAGTTTAGCCATCTCGGCTAACTCCATCAACTTCAGAAACCATTCCTCTATTGTAGGCAGTATTGAACTCTTCCATTTTTGAGCATGTAAAAGTCTCGCCGTTGTCATATATAAAAACAAAACACCGTGTCTGTTTTCTAGTTGTCTGTTCATTAGTCCCAGCAGAAAAGCCTCTGATTTAAATTGTACATTCATCTTCAAGATTTTCTGTATTAACAAATGAATTTGTATCCAATTGTTAGCTTTATTACAGATGTAATAAAGATGATAAAATGTCCCTACCTGCTGTTCACATTTCCAACATTTGTTCATAGTATTTTTGTAAAGGTAAAGGTGCCCTTGCTCGAAAGCCAGTCGAATCCGACTCTAGGGTTGCGGTGCTCATCTCTATTTCAAAGCCGAAGAGCCAGCGCTGTCCGAAGAGGTTTCCATGGTCATGTGGCCAGCATTACTAAACACCAAGGTGCACGGAATGCTGTTACCTTCCCACCGAAGTGGTACCTATTTATCTACTTGCAATTTCTTGCTTTCGAATTGCTAGGTTGGCAGGAGCTGGAACTAGAGACGGGAGCTCACTCCGAACTGCTGAACTACTGACCTTCCACAGCCTGCAGTTCAGCGTCTTAACCACATTCTAGCTAATTTTTCTGGGGACATATACCAATGAGACATCATTTTATAGAAATTCTCTTTAAGAGTAGAACTCAGAGTAAATTTAAGTCTTTAAGAGTAAATCTAAGACTCTTAATCCACATATTATCCCATTGTCCAATTTGTATATTACACTCAAAATTTTAGCCCATTTTATCATAGAATCTTTCACTGATTTAACTTTTTAAATAGCTTCCACTACCTCTCTTATTGTTTTTGGTCCATTAATAATTTGTCTTTTCTTCTGTAATTTTAGGTAAATTTTGATTTCTGATATAGTCCTCTATTTTCATCATAGAGATGTCTTGTCTTTTATACAAATTGGCATAATACTTGAAAAAAGATTTTTGGGATCATCCCATTATCCATTAAGGCAGTATCTGCTTGTACTTTCAGTATAATTTTCTTTTCTTTCTTTTCTCAGTTTATTTGCAAATTCAAATTTTCTTTGTTTAACATTTTGTTTCCATTTCCCTAGTTGTTAACATAGATAACTGTTGTTGAAAAAGTCTTATCTTTTGGGAAATCTTTTTATTCCCCAAAGAATTTTTTAAATTATCCTCTTCTTTTTTTAATCTTATCCAAAATATTTTGTATTTTCTCTTGCCTCTTCTTCAATTCAGAATTGTGCTGTATAAAAAGCCGCCTTATAAGAGCTTTACTTACATCCCAGGCCACTCTCAAATGAGTACCTTTATTTAAATTCTGTTCAAAAAATTATTTTAACTTTTTTTACAATCCTCCACAATTTCTTATTTCTGTAATAATATTTCATTTAATCTCCATTTAAAGGTGTTACATTTACTTTTGTAAACCAAAATTACAGAAAATCTTTTGTAAAATCTCAGCTTTAGAAGCCTTGGCAGCTAAGTCTCTAGAAATCCAAATCATATTCTTGAAAAAGATCTATGCCTCTCAGGAAAATAAGTATATTCTCTCACATTTCCATTTTTCTGTCTCCATATATCCATCAAGCCCAAATGGTTCATCTCAAAAAAAGTATTTGGCAGTTTACCTTTTCATACTTTTAAAATTTTTTAGAGAGTCTGTTTGCAGAGAAATCACACCATTCCAGTCCTCCATCAAACACCAGTTTTCATAAGAAAGATCTGATCACATATCTAAAAGTTGTTTGAAAAATACCCCTTTGTCCTCATTTGGAGCACAAAGTCCCAATACCAAGGTCTTAATCCCACCTGAATTTTCTTCTACCCCCACAAATCTGCCATGATTGTCAAATAAAACAAGTTCTGGATTTAGCTGTGGTTTTATGTACAACACAATTTTTTTAATATCCTCTGAAACAAATTCTTCACCCCAAAATTTATATTCCAAATATTTAATATCCTTTTCTTCTAATATTTTAACTTTTTGAGCCAATGAAATATTTTCTTTCTCTTTTAGGGGGCGTTGGCCCCATTTATATTGCATGTTAAACATTTGTAATCCATATTTAGGCATTAATTTCTGGAGAGTCAATATTTGTATCCTCAGAGCTCATTTCCCATTTTCCCATCTCTTGTTGGGACTGGTATGGGTCATCTGATGTCTCCATTTGCATATCTACAAAATCTCTTAAATCTCTTTAAAAGGTTTCTCATTTTTGTACAGAATCCAATCTTAATCTCTGCTGTTTAAAGGTGAAGACCACTCCCTCCAATTGATCCCATAGAAATGAAATCTTTTTCACTTTTAGTTTTTCAGTTAAGAAGGTGTACTCTTTTCTCTTGCATAAAACTCTAATGGGGATTTCTTTCATAATTATATCTACACTGTCCATTCCCAATCTAGTATTAAAATGTTGCAGGACTCAATCTCTTGTCTTCTTCCTCACAAAATGCACTAAGGTATCTTTTGTAACCTTTTTTATAGTGGCATATCTAGAATTTATTCCGTAAGTCTTATCATTTTCTAGTGGCCATATTTTCCTCATCAAGCTGAATAAATCTATCAAGGATTTGATAATTCTTTGGTAGTGAAAAGTACGCAGACGGTTGAGTGATTTCACCTTAGTGTACTTTATTTGCACAGAACAAGACAACTTTAGCTGGCTCACAGGCCGGCTTATATCCCCCGTGAATCCACCACCCAGAACACTCCCCCCACTTCCCAATAGGTCCTAACTAGTGGCTGAGAGTCCCATAGGCTCTCGGCCCAGAGCCTCAGATTGGTGCGGGCTAGGATCTGCATCGTCCTTTGTTTATCAGAGCAAAGCATGATACACTACAGGTAGGTACTGCAAATCTTGAAGATTATTATTAATTTATTTACTTCATATATCCCACCTTTCTCCTTAATGGGGAGCCAAAGCAGCTTACACCATTCTCCTCTTCTCCATTTTATCCTCACAACAAGCCTGTCAGGTAGGGTAGGCTGAGAGTGTGTGTCTGGCCCAAGGTAACCCAGGAATCTTCCACGGTAGGGTAGGGATTCAAACCTGGGCCTCCAAGATCTTACTCAGACACTCTAACAACTATAATACACTGGCTGTTACCCAACAGTGTTTCCCAACACAGTTACACATTTCTAAGTCCATGGAAGTCAATTGATCTTAAAGGGTGTAGTTCTGCTTAGGATTGCACTACAAATGCCTTTAATGCCTTCTCTTCTGAGGCGCGCAACTCCTGCCTCCTTTCCGGCTCCGCTGGACGCCGAGCACCGGTACAGCAGAGCCATGAAGGACGTGGCTATAACCGGAAGGAGGCAGGAGTCGCGCGCCTCAGAAGAGAATTACCACCCAGTGCCGAATAGAAGCCCCCCGCCAATACCGGAGTCAACGGAGAAAAGAGGATAGACCAACACCAACCACCACCATAGGGGTGCTGGTAGGTTCCCCCACCCCAAAATATGTGTGGCCCTAGTTAAGGAACACAATGGTGACTAGCACCGACCTGTAAGCCGCTCAGAGACCCCCTAGACAAGGGGGTCTGAGTGGGATATAAAGTCGAATGTATAAATAAATAAATAAATAATAACCAGGTTTTTGTCTTCATTTTATCAGTAACAACTAGATCCCTACATGACCAAAATACTTTGATAAATTAATTTATTTAAGATATTTATATATAAAATATTCATAGAACATAGTACAACATTTTTTAAAAAAAAATTAGAAAGAATAATATTTAAACCAGATACTAAAACAGCAAAACAGCAAAATATAACTTTATAAGAACAGAACAACAATAAAACCAGATGGCAGTAAAAAGAATAAGGCAGTTAAATGTTTTTAAACAAAGGAGTTAAAAAGCTTCTAAAGCAAGCTGTTCACAAATGTTTCTAAATCTGTCAGTTAGAGCAGGGATATTAAACTAAAACCAGAAAATAAAATTATTAGGCACAGTTACATCTATTAAAAATTCACATGAGGTCTGTGTAGCACACCATTGCTAGGGAGGATTAACCAAATGCTTGGGACAATAAGACTGTTTTAGTCTAGGTGCTCAAAGGTCAGCAGATTTGCTTCTAGAAGAACCACATTGGGAAGGGAATTCCAAAGCTGTGGCACCACAACTGAAAAGGCCCTTTCCACAATGTTTCTTCTTCTTGCCCTAGGTGTCCCAGGGAGGAGGAACACCTGGACTAGGGCCTCTGTAGTAGTCTCAATGGCAATGGAAGGTGATTGGTAATGTTGTAAACATTAGATTCCATGTCAAAAATGAAGTCAAATGAGGAGGAAGTTCTTGTATTTTATTGTAATGAAATATGGAAAACAGTTAGGCCAAAGGACCCATCAAAACTGACTGCTTTCTTCTCAGCATAATCAGGAAACATGCCTCAATTAATAGGAAAACAATTAGGCCAAATAGTTAACCAGAAATGGACAACTTTCTTCTTTTTCTATTTCATCTTCTTCTTGAGCATATTCTGAACATATTCAGGAAATACATAAAATTAAATACTTAAAATGACATCATCATACCATCATCATGGGAATAATATTCAAAAGGCATAATTGGTTACAAGAACTTAAACAATATTTACATTAAAAACTCCTTATTGGTCAAGTGTAAGAAAGGTGTATCTATGCAATGGCATCACATATTTACTTGACATGACCTAAGGCATATCGGCTAAAGCTTGTTCTTCCCCAAACAAAAGTATTCATTACTGATACGAGACTAAAATCCTATCTGACCCAGACATTGAAAGGTTTGCCCTAAGAACTACAGAATCATGAACTTTGTACCTATTATGTTGTCTGCTAACAATATCAGACCTACAAGAGGAAAGCCTTCTATATAACAGGCCTTTGCAGGAGACTGAAAGGGGCAAGGCTACTGAACTGCCCGTAGGGCTGGCATTTGCCTGATGGCACTAGGCAACCCTCCACCCTCAGTCACCTGTCCTCATTAATTTTAGGAGCTGGAGAAAACTGGGAGCTGTGTGTGTGCGCTGGCGGGCTAGGCAGGGTATGCAAAGTCCAAAACACAGTCCAGGGTCAGGGCGCCAGATGAGACAGAGCAGAGTCTAGAATGCCAAGTCAAAGCACAGTCTAGGGTTACCAGAGATTGTAAGCCGAAAGCCGTTCGTCAAAATCAGGGTAGACAGTACAAAGTCGGGAAGTTGGGGAAACAACGTCACACAAGCCAAACTCAGGAGCCGGGCAGACCGAGAGAAAACCAGGAGACAGGAACACAGGATCCGGGGTGCAGCGTTTTGTCTATGTGATTAATTGCCAGCATGAGTTGGGAATCTGAGAGAGCTGCCTAAAAAGCCCGTTCCGCTTGTTAGCCAATTATTGGCCACTATCAGGGTCCTGGCTCCAGTCAGTACTCTGGGCTTAGAGGACGCCGACCTCGCATGCGCGCCTCCTTACGCCGGGTTGCCATGTCCCGCCACTTCTGATCACGCAAACGAGTCACCGGTGGGGGGGAATCAGGAGGAGTGGTGCTCGTGCTTGGCTCTGCTGGTGCGGCTCCAGGTGTAAACTCTCCTGGGAGCTGGTGCTCATTCTCTGCAAGACTTAGGTCTGGTGCTTCAAGGGGTGCAGGGAGCTCATCCTCGGACGCTGAGGGTGCAGAATCCCCAAGATCAGGGTCTATGGGGTCAGGCTGCACTGCGGGCATGACACAACATCCGTTGTGATGCTCTAGGTCAGGAATTCACCCTGGTGGCAGTAGACAACCCTCCACTCTCAGTCCCCTGCTCTCACTAATTTTAGCATCTGGAGAAAAAAATGGGGGGGGCATTAGTGGTGATGCTCTAGGAATCCGCCCCTCAATCTCTATGATCTTCAGCATAAAGACTGCATGAATTCCTAGAATGCCACCTGGAAGTGATGTCATGATTAGCGCCTCCCATCCCAGAAATGACATTGGTTCCAGATGATGTGCTAGGAATTCCCCCAATCTGTATGGGAGAATTTTTAGAGGGGCACAGAGAAACTGACATCACCCACAAACTCCACCCTCCCCAAATACCACCTCCCAAATGTCTTGGCATTTGCCAGGGTGAAGTTGACAACAGTAACTAACTGGGATATCTGAATTTGGACATAATGAGAAATTTCATTTGGTTGTAAGCAAGGTGGAAATCAGGGCTGAAAATCCCAGTTTAACACCCATAAGCATAGTACACTTGGGGGGGGGGCACCCAGCATTCAAATTTTGCATTAAACCATAATTTAATTGAAACTGTGGTTTCTAAATTGTGACTTGCTGTGATGGCTGAATACAGTCATAGTGTTTAAAAGGCATGAGTTGTGAGTTGAATGCTTTGCAATGAGTTTGCATGCGAAGCGCTGGTGTCTCAATCCTGCCTCCCAAATCTATAAATTGTGAAAATTAGACTGGCCTGCCTAGGCAATTGTTGCAAGATGTATTAAAAGGTGAAACATTTTTGAGAACTTATAAAAGGTACTAAATAATACAGCGTGTTAATAAATGGCAGCATTTCATTAGACAGGTGGTCTGGAACCTACTGCAAACAATCAAAATCCTCAGTGCTTCTCAAACACTGTCCAAGAGTATTCTCTGTAGAAAGGAGTTGGCCTGCCATTCTCAGCCATCAATCCAGATGAAGAGGTGTTACTTCTATAAGCTGTGGAAGAAAGCTGAGACAGTCAGCTTTCCAAGATAAGGCTCATAGAAGGGCATTGGATAACACTGGCTGGATTTCGTGTTTGTTGTTGTTAAGGCCCTTTTGACCTATGTGTGAGGGAGGCTGTTTAATATTCTTATTTGTCTTTCCTATTCCACCCCCCCCCAATGGCTTAATGTTCACTATTCCCTTTGATTCCCCAAAATAAATTGTTTGTTTACCTTCTATATCCAGTGGTCTATGACCTCCCTTAAGGGTCATTAAGGTTAGCTGCTAATTTAGGCAATGAGAACTCTAGGTGAAAGCAGCTATCAGTGAGAGCTGCGCCTCCCCATCCAATCCAGAAGAGAGGCCATGTTTCCTTCTTCCTGCAGCACTCTTTCCAACAATGTTGCCTTTTCTTTCCCCTACAACAGTAAGGGTTGTTTGATTTTACTGCATGTAAGAATAATGTTGTGGTAGGCTTGTGCCAATCACCAAAGCTGCAAAACCAGGCCACCTGCATAACTGGGAGACTTCACAAATATGCAGAGAAGTATGTTCAGATGAAGACTGAGGATATTCCAGGAAATGCTGAAATGCTGAGAGCAGGCGAATCAATTAAAAGACAAAAATGACGGAGGGAAATGGAGACACCAACTTACCCAAGCCTTTGCATGCTTGGAGAATTCTGGAGGGGGAGATCTGAGAAGGAAATTAAGAAGGAATCCGCCTGCGATTCTTTATAGGACCCCATATAGTAGTATACATCATGGTCTAGTGACTATCATTAATGCAGAAAAATGGTCCCATTTGTAGTTGAGATCAAGATTTCAGCATATTTGGATAATCCCCTAAAACTGGGGGGGGAGTAACTTAAAAAAGACCCCCCCTCACCCTAAAAACAGCTTAGTGAAGAATGAGCATGCTCATTGCTTTAAAAATGTTGGGAGTAGCTGAAAGACAGTTAAAGTGGAGAGAAAGAGGAAAAGAGGTAATGATGTCAACCTGATGTTGTCTTCAGCTTCCCCCTCCCTCCATGTGTCTTTTGGTGCCCTGAGATCATTTGGACTTTTGAAGTCAGAGAGGCAGATACTTCCATCAGTTTTTGATATCAACAGAGGGTCTCTCCATTAAGGCATATATTTCTCCTGGTGCTTGTAAGAGGAAGTAGCTTAGCTACCTGAGAACTCCAAGGGCACATGAATCAAAGCCCTCCAAAGCACCCGGCACCCTGGCCATGAGTAATGACCCAAGTTTTCAGGACAATAACCAAGGCTCTTAGATACTCTTCTCTGGTACCCAACAGACAATCTGAATGGCCCTATGACAGCTTAGATCCTGACCCTTGCACCAATTGTTATCACTCCAAACAGAAAGAGATTAAAAAAATTAAAAAGAAAGTATAACAACATTGGTGGCAAGTCTACAGATATGCATCTATAAAAGGTTTCCAAATATCTAAAAATATGCCCATGTACAATTATCCTTTATATTGAAATGTTAATAAAGTTGCAAGGTCCTCAGTCCATTGGATTACTGGAGGTGGACATATAATTTTCACATGTTGTATATGTCTTCTAGCAACAGCAATGACACGGAGGATCCATTTTTATTGACCTTTAGTTACTCTTCAGGCAAATATTTAAAACTACATAAGCATCCTTGCACCAATAAATGGTGTCTCATTTATACCAATCACAGTACCACTGAAATTTCACCAATTGGTAGCCAGACCCCAAAGCTTTGGTCCCATGCCATTGTGGATTCTAATTCTGCACCCATTTTGACCAATAGTACTGCTTCCCATATTCATGTCTATGTAACTCTCTTACCTCAGAATGTATTCTAGTTCTACATGTGTAGAAAAAAACTTTTCATGTGCCTGCTTTGGCACAGGGATGAATTTATGTAACTTGAAAACCTAAGAATGAAGAGGGGGTTATTTTAGCAGGGGAGGAATTTTTCAGTTGCTCATCCCCTCCTTCTCCATGATGGGATGGCTAAAACTGCTTCCTGATGCTGGTGACTCTATCCATTGAGAACCAGGCCTGTGTCTGTCTGCATACCTCCCTCAGTTCTGTTTCACAGTCATTTTAAAGTGTGTCAGAATGGTGGGTGCTGAGAACAAACAGATAGAATGCTTACACGAAGTCAAATGGAAAAGGTGTGTTCTAAACAAATTCCTTTGATCCTTTTTGATCCATTTGTCTTACTCATGCATCTGGAAAGCTTAATGTTTTCGGATTTTAATGCATTGACTGTATCAGTATGCATAATCGTGGTATTAGGCCTGAAATCCCTGTTGCCCTATGCTGTATGCATTCTTAACTGCAGTTTGTGGGTAAATGAAACACATGCGTACACACACACAGACACAAGCACACAGAAACTCTATCAGAATTTATCTACAGCCCCGGTCACACGAAAGGTTTTGGGCCGGGAGAGGGACGGATCGGGGGCGCAGCAAACGGGCGCGATCCCACCGCAACATCTAGGAAATGTTGCGCACCGGTCCCCGATCTGGCACTTCCGGCCGAAAAACCGCATCAACAAAAAACCACCTCCGGAGGTGGTCTTACCGGAACGGCCGTGGCAAGCGTGGCCGTGGGATCGCCAGCGCGTCCTTCTGCTGGCGCATCCCCGGCTCCTGCCCGAACTGCGCATGCTCAGACATGCGCAGTTCGGCAGCCTCCCGTCGCTGTCTCCACAGTCTCCCCGGCATCTGATCGTGCCAGGGAGCAATTGCGTGGCGGCTCACGGGATCTGTATGATCCCGGTGCCGCGTGCCTATTTTGGTGCGGCTTTTAAAAGCCGCACTTTTGCCTGACTTTTTTTTCCTGTGTGGCAGGGACCTACCACACACAATTTTAGAAGACTGTATCATTTTAAAGGTCATTTACATTTTAAAGGTCATTTACATGATATTCTGAATGCACTTGATAACATTCATTTTCCTTGCCTAGTTCTTTGATTCCTTCTTTAAAATATAATGGAGATTTCACTGTTTAAATTTGGGTCTGATATTGATCAGATTCTTTAGTAATATGAAATTTTCATTTTCTAGATGGAAATTTCACATGGAAATCTACCCTTTTTATGTCATTTGTATTTTTGGGGGGCAAACTGAAATTTTGGACAGGATGCTAACAGTACTGTTCTGCTGTCGTGCTTGCTGCAGCAGATCTACTGTGGCATTTTAACTCTAGAGCAGATTAGGGATGTGCATTTGGTTCAGCTGAACCGAAGAAAAACCTGAATAATGCATATTTGGTATCATTCAGGCATGCTGAAAGCCAAATCAGATTCTCTGATCTGATTCGGCTGGCCATATAGGGATTCCCCTGAATGAATGGCGAATCACCTCCTCAGTGAAGGGAAGGGAACTTTAAATACCTGCTATTCCTTCTGGGGCTCATGCAGCCTCTGCAGCCTGACTCCCCAGCCAAGGGAAGGAGTTTAAATACTTTCCCTTGGTTGGGAGTCATACTGCAGAGGCGGCACAAGTCCCAGAAACAAGGGAAAGTGTTTAAAGTTTAAACACCTTCCCTTTGCTGGAGAGGCTCACTGCAAAGGGAAGGTATTTAAATTTTAAATGCCTCCCTTTCCTTCTGTGGCTCATGCCGCCTCTGCAGTGTGACTCCCCAACCAAGGGAATTTAAAGTTTAACACATTTAATTCCCACTGGGGTTTCATTCAGATGTACCTGAGCCCAAACTATACCTGAAATAAGCTGCTTTGAGTCAACTTAGAGCCATCCAAAATGATGCAAAAATCATTGCAGGGAGGGGGGCCATCAGCCCAAGGGGAGACATTCTGGTGCTTTTAATGACCAATCCCCCCCTGCTTCTAAGGTAGGTTAGGGTGAGAATGTGTAACTGGCCCAAGGACACCCAGTGAGTTTCCATAGCAGAATGGGGTTCGAGGTCCTAGTTTGAAACTAGTTTGAAACTTTAACCACTACACTACACTGGCTTTTGTGGGGTGGCTACTGTTGAACAGTAGGAAGCAGCCAGTCCTGGTGAGTCATGCAAGTAGCAAGCTGCCCAGGGATTGCTGCTGGGCCTTGCCCTGGTGAATACTGGGGGAGTGAAGAGAGAGAAGCGGAGGCATCTTTAAATGCCTCCATCTTTGCTTCTCCAGCCGGCCACTGTTAGCTTGATTGCTCTGATATTATTGATATAATGGGGAATTTGTGATATTATAAAGTAGCAATAGGCAATAAGGGATCACACCAGTATATACAGAGGTCCCTTCTTCCAGGAGGTACCAGTAACAGACACGGAGGCTGGAGTCAGTATAAAAATGATGTCTTTTACTGGAGAAACTTCACATTCAAACAATACACAAACGCACACACAATTACACAGCTTCTATGAAAAATAGAGAGAGATGGATAGCACATTCGCATTAGCAGGATATCATTGGTGGGCAATACTTTACCTGTCCGAAGAGATGAAGCTTCCAAATGGAAAAATAAGGGAACTATAAGAAAATGGGGATTTAAGCTAAGGAAATGGGAATCATGTGACTGATCCAGCAGACACAGTGGAAAGAATGGCTGCAGTCCAAGAGCCTTGGGGTAAGGTGGATGGCAAGGTAGCCAAAGATAAGAGTCAGCGAATATAGAGGTCATGGAGGGGGTGTAGAGAGAGAGCAAGAGCGAGAGAGTGAGCACATGGCTGGGTGTCCCTTTTAAGGGGGGCTTGGGGGGTTGTGCCAGGCTGGTCACATGTCTTGGCCCACCTCCTACTAGTCCATGCACCGCAACCCTAGAGTCGGACTCGACTGGCTTTCGAGCAAGGGAACCTTTACCTTTACTTTTTAACTTGGACTGGAGAGTGGCACCTGGATGAAGAGGGTATGAGTCACCGAGCTAGGGGTATTGTTTCTTGATGGGCTTAGCCGAACCTGTTGATGGGTGAGAGATGAGTTTCCAAGCAACCGTGTGTAGAACCTCTCAGTTACATGCAGTCTTGCAGGTAGACGTGGGGGGGGTTTGCCTGTGTGTGACAGAGGGAGCGCCTCATGGCGTTTGGAGCTCTTTGTCCTTGTGCCATGGCATGGCATTCGATTCTTCCATGCAGCTAGGGAACTGGTCCATCTCACAGCAGGTAAGAGGGCAGGTAACCTTGAAAAACCAACTGGAACAGCGATGCAAAGGATAACTTTCTTCTCTTAGGTGTGCATTCTCAACTGGCATCACATTGGGTCACCATGCAGTACAGTCCCTTAAGCATAGATTAGCACAGTCCATTTTTATCACTTAGGACTTATACAGTCCATAAGAGCCCATTAAGGGCCTTGCAGGGCAACACACCACATTGGCATGCCGGCTTGGGGTGTGTGTGGAAGCAATGGGGAGGCGTTTAAAGATGCCTCCCTGATCTGCCTTCACTTCCCCATTCAGCCTGCGGTGGTGGACCAGCTGGGGAACCTCAGGGGAGGGAGAGTGGATGAGTCTCACTCCTCCTTCACTTGGAAGTTAAACTGACACACTCTACTGGCAATGCCGAGTATTTTCTGCAATTGCGAGTGTTCCCCAAATCTCATACTGATACTGGGATTTGGGAATATCGGCATTTACTGATGTGGGGGGGGGGTTGGTCTACCCAAACCTGAAAAATACCTATTCCCCCCCCCCATACACACCCCTAGAGCAGACCTATTAGGCTTTCTCCCCTCACCAGTTACAGCCTTCTCTCTGACAAAGGGAGCTTTAACCCTTTTAAGCTTGGAAAACTTGTTGTTCCTTAAGATGCTACTGGACTCAAATCTTGCTCTCCTACTGCAGACAAACATGGCAACACACCTGAAACAATCTTCAACTGGCTTCTGAACCAGTCTCTGCAGTGGGCCAAAAGAGGTTGAGAAATCGTTGATCCAGGCCCTTCCCTTCTCTGCCCCCAAAGTGTTGGACAAAACCTCATTGTCCAAATGGTTATGTCATAGCAAGAGAAAGGGGTGCAGTACCTGACCTGGAGACTCATAAGCCCATTTTGTTACTTACAGTTTTGGTGCTCCTGCCTTGTGGACTGGGAAAGTGTGCTAAGCATGATCTTCCCTATATGCACGGTCATCATTTGGTATGAACAGGGTAATGCACCTGTTTTCCCACTTTGTTACCTGTGACTGGAAACTAGTTTTCTTTTTTTTAAAATGGGTTTTGATTGCTTGTCCTGAATCTGAAAAAAAATGTGCATTGCCCTAGTCAAACAAAATGATGACCATACCTATTGAAAGGATGGCATGTAGCATGCTGTCCTAGTATAGGACGTAGGTGTACCACAGGGTAATGCACCTGTTTTCCCACTTTGGTACCTGTGACTGGAAACTAGTTTTTTTTGTTAAAGGGGTTTTTGATTGCTTGTCCTAATTCTGGAAAAAAATGTGCATTGCCCTAGTCAAAAAAAAATGATGACTATACCTATTGAAAAGATGGCATGTAGCATGCCATCCTAGTATAGGACGTAGGTGTACCAAAACTGTAACTATCGAAAAGGGCTCTAGTGGCATCATGTTAAAGGGCAACACCACTAGTATTTTTTGACAGATCCATCTGAGAACAGAATTTTCATCTTCTGGTTGACTGTGATTCCAGTTTTTGACCGTATTAAGCTTTTTCAGTCACACAATGCTGTAAATTTTGTATTTGTGACAAGAAGAAGAAGAGGAGGAGGAGGAGGAGATTGGATTTATACCCTGCCCTTCACTTAGAGTCTCAGAGTGGCTTACAAACTCCTTTCCCTTCCCCTCCCCACAACAAACACCCTATGAGGTAGGTAGGGCTGAGAGAGCTCTGACAGAAACTACTCTTTTGAACACCCAGCACACTATTGCAATTAAATATATGTGTAATGATAGCTAACAATTTTTGAGCTAATGCAGTATGCTGTGTTATAGGAGGTGAAACCTGAGATTTAATTTGTGCTTTGTTCAGAAAAGAATGATTATGGATACCAATCAAGGGTATGAAAAACAAGGGGGCAGTGTGAGTCTCCAGGTTAGGAAGAGAACACCCAGCACACTATTGCAATTAAATAAATGTGTAATGATAGCTAACAATTTTTGAGTTAATGCAGTATGCTGGGTTATAGGAGGTGAAACCTGAGATTTATATTGTGCTTTGTTCAGAAAAGAATGATTATGGATACCAATCAAGGGTGACCTGAGGACATGTAACTAGATTTTTGTTGTATATACTTTAAATCCTTAAGCACCCTAAGACTGAAATGACAGTATTCCCCCTTCCCCTTAAAAAAAAAAATCAGTTGAACACATTTCAATGAAACGTCCTTGTTCTATACCAGGTGCTGTTAAGAGGGCTATACTTAGGCAAGCGGGAGTCCTGCAGTGTTTCAGTTTAATTTTCTTGGCATTCGTGAGGAGCTTTCTAGACTGAAATGATATTGTATGAAGCCAGAACCAGCAGTCTGGCTAAATAGAACATTTTCCTTCTCACTTTTGACCGTCTGGATCAATCCTTTCAATGAATTCACTGAGTACCAGCTACTTAAAAAAAAATGATTTGACATCTCTGGGTATACACAAACATGATTCACCAGCGACCCAAATGATCCTGGTTTATGGCAATCACAAGTCAGGTAAAATCTGAGACTTGTGTTCTCATTCAGTCTACTAGGATATGTTGCTACTATTCAGGAGTCATTTCCATGACTTCATTGAGACTGTTTTGGAGGTGTACGTTTGAAGATTTTAATCTGTAGCAGTGAACTCGAAGCTACTTCATCCGGAGTCATGGAGCACTTCTGTATTCATCAGTGTATGCCTCTAAATAAATAAAAAAGGTCTGAGATATTAAAGTTTCATCTCAGCTTCCCTCAAAGATATCTGCATATAATTAATGGACTATAAACAAGAAATAATTCCATAAATGAGCATTCTGTTCCTGAATGTTCTTTGCAAGAACAGTGTTTCGCTGTCTAGTTATTAAAAATAAGGACTGTTGAAAGCCATCTGTGACATTGTTTGTCCCCATAAACGGCACTGGCAGACATATGTTCAGCATCATTTTGGGCGCAGTTTCAGTGGCAAAAAACCAAGGTAAACACATTCTTTCTGATGTAATTGTTGATGTTAGTTGAGTAGAGCAATGCAGTCATCGTTGTGTGAAGCGTTTGGATTGGACCTGTTCTTCACCAGATCTGGGACAACTTAAGAAGTTCACCTGGCATACTGGCTACGATACCCTGTTTTCAAAATGCTATCCAACCTCTCAACCTTCTGGCTAAAAACAAGCTATAGATTCAAAATGTTCTCATTTGTCTGGGGACTTGGGCAGATCATAACAAGGGCAAATCACAAATGTTACACATAGGAAAGAACCACACACAGATGGAGGATATCTGGTGAAGCAATCACACTTCAAATTCCTAGGTATACCCTTTTTCTTTCTTCAGAATTGTGACATTTTGAAAAAAAACAGAAAAAAATGACAAAGTTCAGCAATGAAAACCTGGTATAGTGAATAGTTGTGAGTAGAAGTTGCCAGACATTTTCTACGTGGTTTTAAAGTGAGATGCTGTCCCTTGACCTCTGCTCTCTATCTGCATTATGAGGACAATAATAGTGGCTTACTTGATAGCATTGTTAAGGATTACTAAGATCTGGTATATGAAGCACTGATCACCCTAAACTACTATATAAAAGTATCTCTGTCACGTTTATAAAACTTTCTGAAGTCTCCACTACCAGCACTACCACTATCACCCTATAAGAAATTTGGTATAGGAGCAACCCATCTATGAAACTTCCTTTACCTGAAGCAAATATAAATATCCCAAGGCACCTATAAGCCAATTGTTCAATTTTCCCTGATGTTAAAATACATGCATCAAGACTACTCCTTAAAGATACAGCCAGATTCCATGAATATAGTGGTGTGCATTCAGTCTGCCTTAGAGGAGTGGGACTTCGCTACTTTCCTTCCTGCTGCAAACCACTGAGTCCCATTGAAATTGTATTCCTGGGTGGGGGGGAGTGGGTCAGAAGACCATCAGGAAAAGCATAGAGACAAACTGGGGGTCTGCAATGTGTATGTGAAGGGGGAATGGTAGAAATGTCCACCCTCTCTTCTGCAAATGGAAATGCTGTTCTGTCTAGGGTTGTTTAGAAATGATCTTTGATCCTCTTTGTCTGATTTCTCCCTGAAATCTAACAATCTGTTTCTTTTACTTTTTAAAAAAGAAATCTGGAGTCAGCTTCAAATCAATTCCATACTGATCAAAGAGAAATCCAAAGCGAACAGGCTGGAAGGGAGATTCTGCAGAATTTCAAAATTTTACCCAGAGTCAGACAATGCCTTCCCAAACCGTCCTCTCCTCCTGCTAGAGCACCACCCTGTGGTGTGTAACATAAAACAACTCCAGGGTCTGATGTTACAACAGGATGCCTTGATTTCTCCACAAAGAAGAATTAAGGAGAAATTTGTTATGTCCGCTGATCGCCATTAGGCGACAGCGACATTCACCAGATCTTGACTCTCTAGAGACAATAGGGACTAGGATCCTGAAACCTCAAGCAGTCACCAAGAGGGACTTTGGCAGGAAGTTTAAACCCACCAATGGGACCTGGGGGTGGTCCACGGGGAACTGTATATAGTTAGCCAGCTGGCCGGTATTTTCTGTTCTGTTGTGTACCAGTAAACTACAAACTGATAGTCACGCTGTTTCCTGATTTTTCAATGCGTTGAACCCACTACACAAGAATGGCGATGAAGGTGGGATCCCACTGAGCTGGCTGGGCCGTGGAGGCATCCGAGGAAGACGGTACCTGAGGACGATTGTGGCTAAGCCGATGAATCCAGAAGAAGATGAAGCAACCTCCGCACCTTCTTCACCTCCTCCTCCACCTCCACACAGCACGATGGCAGTTGCTCCGGGAGCGGGACTTGTCCCTCCATTCGAACCGACCCATCCGCATCACTGGGAAGCCTGGGTCGAGGGACTCAAGTCCATCCTAATCTTCTATGAAGTCACCACCAAAGAACGTAAGAACGTCATTGGCTCCTGTGGTCCCGCCACAGTGGAGCTGGCCCAAAATCTGCTCTTCCCCACCAAGCTGGCCAACGCCTTGTTCGAAAATATAATCAAGAAGCTCAAGGACCATTTCGTCCTTAGACACGTTTGCTGATAAATGGTTCACTGTGATGGATTATGTTCTGTCTAGGGTTGTTAATAGAAATGATCTTTGATCCTCTTTGTCTGATTTCTCCCTGAAATCTAACAATCTGTTTCTTTTACTTTTTAAAAAAGAAATCTGGAGTCAGCTTCAAATCAATTCCATACTGATCAAAGAGAAATCCAAAGCGAAGAGGCTGGAAGGGAGATTCTGCAGAATTTCAAAATTTTACCCTGTAGATGCACAGAGGCAGACAATGCCTTCCCAAACCTTCCTCTCCTCCTGCTAGAGCACCACCCTGTGGTGTGTAACATAAAACAACTCCAGGGTCTGATGTTACAACAGGATGCCTTGATTTCTCCACAAAGAAGAATTAAGGAGAAATTTGTTATGTCCGCTGATCGCCATTAGGCGACAGCGACATTCACCAGATCTTGACTCTCTAGAGACAATAGGGACTAGGATCCTGAAACCTCAAGCAGTCACCAAGAGGGACTTTGGCAGGAAGTTTAAACCCACCAATGGGACCTGGGGGTGGTCCACGGGGAACTGTATATAGTTAGCCAGCTGGCCGGTATTTTCTGTTCTGTTGTGTACCAGTAAACTACAAACTGATAGTCACGCTGTTTCCTGATTTTTCAATGCGTTGAACCCACTACACAAGAATGGTGATGAAGGTGGGATCCCACTGAGCTGGCTGGGCCGTGGAGGCATCCGAGGAAGACGGTACCTGAGGACGATCGTGGCTAAGCCGATGAATCCAGAAGAAGATGAAGCAACCTCCGCACCTTCTTCACCTCCTCCTCCACCTCCACACAGCACGATGGCAGTTGCTCCGGGAGCGGGACTTGTCCCTCCATTCGAACCGACCCGTCCGCATCACTGGGAAGCCTGGGTCGAGAGACTCAAGTCCATCCTAATCTTCTATGAAGTCACCACCAAGGAACGTAAGAACGTCATTGGCTCCTGTGGTCCCGCCACAGTGGAGCTGGCCCAAAATCTGCTCTTCCCCACCAAGCTGGCCAACGCCTTGTTCGAAAATATAATCAAGAAGCTCAAGGACCATTTCGTCCCACGGCCATCAGAGATTGCGCGCCATATTGCCTTCTATGCCCGGCAAAAAAACCCCATGGGAATCAGTAGCTGAGTACCTGGCTGAGCTCTACTGGCTCACCTCAGAGTGCTATTTTGGGGGCCATCTTGAAACGGCCCTCCGCGACAAACTAGTTTTCGGGCAGAGTGATGAGAAGCTCCGGCTTTGCATCATGGAGGATGAAAAGTGCTCCCTAGCCTCTGCCCTTTCCACTGCCACGGCATGGGAGAGAAACCATTCCTCGACCACGTCCGCCGTGCACCAACCCAGGATGACAACCTCGACCCATACCAAGGAGAGGAGGTCCACTGCACAGAACAGTCTACCAGACGCTGGGGACAAGGGTCCACGCCATGCTCCTTGCCTGCCCCGGAGTGTGACACGTGTGGCGACAAGCACAACCTGAAAACCTGCCATTTCCGAGACGCTAAGTGCCATGGGTGTGGCTGCACAGGGCACATCGCCCAGGCCTGTTGTTCCTGGGGGTTCAGAGCCCAGCCAGCACCACCCCAGCCACACCGCAGAGCCGATGCCCACTATGAGGATGACAGATCCAAGGAATAATAATAGAATTGTAGAATGTTAGAGTTGGAAGGGATCTTGCAGGTCATCTAGTCCAACCCCCTGCAGTATACTGAAAGATAGCCCTACATACCTACAACATACCCGAAAGATGGTCGTCCAGCCTACCTCTACCTCCTTGAGGCCAAACCAGCCGAACAGGTACTGTGGCTTCTGAGCCAGTCCTCTGCCCCAAAGAGCCAGGTCTGGGTCCAAATAGAAGGATCCCCCTGCATCCTGGAGCTCAATTCAGGCTCCGCGGCCTCCATTATATCACAGGCGACCCTTAAGAGACTCTGTCCCCACGGAGGTCCCCGCCTGTGCCCCTCTACCCTCACCCAAACAGACTTTCAGAAGAACCGCGTTCTGATAAAGGGTGTGGGCAGTTTCCGCGTCCAGTACAAGGGATTTGATGGCCACTTGGACTTAGTTGTGGTTGAGGAGGACCTGGTCAGCCTCCTTGGCCACGCTTCGTTTGCCTCTTTGGGAATTTTGACTGAAGGGGTACAACTCTGCGCATAAGAGCATAAGAATATAAGAGACGCCAATGTTGGATCAGGCCAAAGGCCCATCCAGTCCAACACTCTGTCACACA
>NW_015172585.1:514129-524601 GCF_001447785.1 Gekko japonicus
ATTCCCTTTTTGCCTGCCTGACCACTGACTTGCATTTTATTTGCCATAGCCTGTGTTCCGTTTTATCAGCCTCACTGTGACTAGCTTTCCACTGCTTAAAGGAATCCTTTTTACCTTTTATAGCTCCCATTACTCTGTTTGTTAACCATGCAGGCTTTTTTCTAAACCTATTTGTTCCTTTCCTATCCTGCGGAATATATTTTTTCTGAGCTTCTAGGATCATAGTTTTAAATAGTTTCCATGCTTCCCCAATGGTTTTGACCCTTTCTACTTTTCCTTTCTGTTTCCCCCCCACATGTCCTCTCATATCAAAGAAGTTACCCGTTTTAAAGTTAAAAGTGGTCGTGTGAGTCTTTTTGGCCAATTCCCTATTTTTACAAATGTTGAACTCAATAACATTATGATCACTGTTCCCAAGTGGTGCAATCACTTTTACATCTCTCACCAGGTCTTGAGTGTTACTTAGCCTCGCAGGACTTCCGCGAGGTCTGTGATGAATTCCCATCCATTTTTGACAGGACCCTGGGATGTTATACTGGGCCCCCAGTGTCGCTGCAACTCAACCTTAATGTGGCTCCCATCTGAATGTGCTCCAGAACTTTTCTGTTTGCGCTACACCCTAAAATAGATACGGAACTGGACCGCCTTGTGGGGCAAAGGGGTCCTGGAGCTGGTCTCCCATGCCATGTGGGAAACCCCAATAGTCTCCCCAGTAAAGCCAAATGGGGACGTCCGCATCTGTGCGGATTACAAGTGCATGTTAGATAAGGCACTTCAGGACCACGCTTACCCGGTCCTGGTTGTCAGCCACGTGCTTGCCTCCCTGGCAGGGGCTAAGATTTTTGGGAAACTGGAATTACCGCAGGCCTCCGAGCGCCGCCCGGTGCACAAGCCTCCCCCCGCCGCACAAACTATCATCACACATAGAGGGGCCTTCAGGGTAAAGAGACTGCAGTTTGGGGTGAGCGTGGCCCCGGGCCTTTTCTAACAATTAATGGACTCTTTTTTGAAAGGGATCCCTGGAGTCACGCCATTTTTTTATGATATGTTGATCGCTGTGGCAATGTCTGCTGAGTTCGCCACCCGGTTGCGCATTGTCCTCCGCTGTTTCCACAAGGCGGGCCTAAAAGTAAAGCTTGGGGTTCTGTCAGTGGACATTTTGGGCTTCACGGTCGATGCGGATGGCCTCCACCTGGCTAGGGACAAGATAAAAGCCATTGTGGAAGCACTCCCACCCAAGTCCAAGGTGGAGGTCCCGGCAGAATTCCTGGGCCTATTGAACTTTTACCATGCCTTTCTCCCCCACAAGGCGGCAGTAGCAGAGCCCTTGCATCACCTCCTGGACAAACAAGCCCCCTGGTTGTGGGGCCCCCACCAGGCTGCCGCGTTCAAGGGTGTCAAAGCACTGTTGATTTCAAATAAAGTGCTGGCACATTTTGATGAGTCCCTGCCTGTGGTTCTGGCCTGTGACGCATCCCCCTATGGCGTTGGTGTGGTGTTGGCCCACCGCCTCCCAGACGGCCAGGAGGTGCCCGTCACTTACTACTCCAGGATGCTGTCAGCAGTGGAGCGGAACTATGCCCAGATTGACCGGGAGGGCCTGGCGATTGTGGCCGGAGTAAAACAATTTCATGACTTTGTGTATGGCCTCCCATCATGACTTTGTGTAGGGCCTCCCATCATCCCGGTTCTGACTCTAAGGCGTTCCACATGAGAGTGATGGGACTTCACCATAGTCACAGACCATCGCCGCCTCCTCAGGCTTTTCGCATTTGATTGTCGGACGCCACAGGTCCTTTCCCCACGGGTGCTGCGGTGGTCCATTTTCCTGTCCAGCTACTCTTACACCCTGCAGCATCGCCCAGTCAGCAGGCACTGGCCTAGAGGACCTTCCCAATCCCCCCTCCAGGTGGTGGACATCATCCACCACTTGGCCAGGGACCCCATCCTCTCCTGGGTTCTGGGCTGGGTGGTGAGGGGGTGGCCTGCAGCAGTTAAAGGGCAGGAGTTCACAGCTTTTGCCACTCACAGAGATGAGTTGTCTGCATACAAGGACTGTTTATTGTGGGGAGACAGGTTAGTCATCCCCAGCGCGCTACGCCATAGAGTCCTGCAAGCTCTACATGAGGCCCATTCTGGCATCGTCCGGATGAAGGCCCTGGCCTGGAGTTATGTGCGGTGGCCAGGGATAGATGCAGAGGTGGAGGCTTGGGTAAAGCGCTACCAGACATGCCAGACCATCCAGCCCAATCCACTGAGCGCAACCACCCAAGCTTGGGAATCCACCCGGACACCATGGTCAAGGCTCCATGTGTATTTCTCCGGGCTGTTCCACAGGCTACTGTTTTTAGTGATGGTGGAGTCTTATTCTAAGTGGTTGGAGATAAGCCTGGTCTCCACCACCTCCTCCAAAGCCACCATCCAGGCGCTCTGCAAGATCTTTGCCACCCATGGGCTGCCGGACACCATAGTATCGGACAACAGGACTGCGTTCACCTCGGAGGAGTTCCAGGAGTTCCTCTGCAGCAATCTGATCTGGCACGTCAGGTCCACCCCGTTTCACCCCGTGACCAACGGACAGGCGGAACGGATGGTGCGCACCACCAAGGAAGCCCTCAGCCGGCTGATGGAGGGGGACTGGGAATTCCATTTGGTGAGCTTCTTCCTGGCGCAACGGACCACCCCGAACCCAGTCAGCGGGCACTGCCCTGCTGAACTCCTCATGGGTCGGTGACCCGCAATCCTCTTGAACAGACTACATGCGGACAGGGCCTCCGAGTCGCGAAATTCTTCCGAGCAGAGGGAGGCGCCCCGGGGATTCTTCCTGGAGGACCCAGTTTACATCAGGAACTACAGCAAGGGCCCTGAGTAGATTACTGGCAGAGTCATCTGCCCCATCTGCCCCGTGTCCTATGAGGTCTCAACAGACTGCGGACAGGTCCTGTGGAAGCATGTCGACCAGATGCGCATGTGCATGTTTCTGGCTCCGGCAGAGGCTCCAGCCCTGAGGGACACCAAGAGGGAGCTGCTGGACATCCTGGAATGAGAAACTCCTGACGGGAGTTTGCAGGAGCATGCCCCAGTCGCCGCGGCTGCCCCAGGTTACAGAGCGCCTGCCTCCATCCCGGAACCAGAGGAGGCTCCACTACCTCCCCCTCCTAGTACTCCGGGCACGGGGCAGGACAGGTCTCCCATCATCCTGGTTCTGACTCTGAGGCGTTCCATGCGAGAGCGATGGACTCCCACATACCTAAAGGACTATGTCACATAGGCTGGGTTTGAACTACCCAGGGGTGTTATGTCCGCTGATCACCACTAAGTGACAGTGACGTTCACCAGAGCTTGACTCTCTAGAGACAATAGGGAGAAGGATCCTGAAACCTCAAGCGGTCACCAATAGGGACTTTGGCGGGAAGTTTAAACCCATCAATGGGACCTGGGGCTGGTCCACAGGGACTGTATATAGTTAGCCAGCTGGCCGGTATTTTCTGTTCTGTTGTGTACCAGTAAACTATGAACTGATAATCATGCTGTTTCCTGATTCTTCAATGAGTCGAACCCAATACACAACAAAATTAGTAAAGAGAAATCCCTCTTTTAAAAGAGAAAAAAGAGGATAAAAACCAATGACTATCTTTCAAATAGTAAATTTCAGAATAAGAAATTTGCCACTACTCAAGACTAGAGGAACCACATGGTTGAATACATATCATTGTTTCAATATGAAAGTACCAATTTCTACCATGGTTTCTCTCCATTCAGGATCAAGTACAGACTTTCCCCCCTTGATGATACTAATAAAATCCAATAGAAATATTGTTGTTTGAATTGATGTCTGCTTTTGTTTCAAATGCATATTAATAGCACAAAAGTATAGTCACAGAAACCAACAAATCAGGAACACCAGCATGAAATACAGACAAACCCAGCTCCCAGTGGCAACATACAGAAACAAGGCAAAGGATTTTCTGACACATGCTGGGTGACAGGCAGGGAAGGCCGGAAAGACTGGGCAGGACAGAGGCACGTAGGCAATGAATCTCTCTCTCTGTTGTTGGAAGGGGAAGCTACTGAGGGTGGCTGAAAGGTGTTAAGTGGTTTCATAATTAAGGTAAAAAGGTCAGGGATGGTCAGGCCAGATGGGGAAATAATTAGTTTGAGGTGAAACTATGGTCCTTTCCGCACTAGACCTTAAATCCTGGTTCAACCCTGTCCCCAAACTTACATTCTACACTACACTCAAGTTCACCCCTGTAATTATTTCGGGGTATTTTTTGTTTCCATATTACATTGAGGTCATGCCGGTTTTACCCCACACTTGTCCCGGGATAAACGGATGCTGTTACATCCAGGGATAAATGCAAGGTATTGTGGGTTGAACTCTGATAAAACCAGGGATGAGATCCAAGTGTGGAAAGGACCAATGTCTTTTCCTGGAGACCCATTATTGCCATTGTGTATAGTCTCAAGGTGGGGATGGGGGTTGTTAGCGGACAAACCCATGACTTTGACCCTTCTCTGAATCACTCCCCAGACATGTCTCTGGCCTGTATTTGCTGGCATCCATTTTTTGTGGCACCAGAACCATTTTGCAGACCAGGCAGTGCCCAGAAGGTGTGGTTTTGGAATGCTGTTAAAATGAAGGGTGCATGGACTTACTCCTTTCAGAAGCCAAACTATACCTTCAACAGAAGGGGATGTCTGGGGGCTAACAATAGTTGAACTTAACATGTTTAACTGTGTTGCTTAGACATGAGGTCTGCTCAGCTCAGCCCTGAAAGACTGTTCAGTTCAGCCCTGCCTGCCAAACCGGTTTGCATTGCAATTTTGCAAAACTGCACATGTTCAAAAACACTACCAATTTGAACATATAAGGAGCCCTACTGCGACAATAGTTCTAGGTATTCTCCTGCTTTGCATTGTCTTCTGAACTGCAGGCTGTGGAAGGTCAGTAGTTCAGCAGTTCGAGACCCGGGTGCCGCATGACGGAGTGAGCTCCCGTCTCTAGTTCCATCTCCTGCCAACCTAGCAGTTCGAAAGCAAGAAATTGCAAGTAGATAAATAGGGACCACTTCGGTGGGAAGGTAACAGCGTTCCGTGCGCCTTGGTGTTTAGTCATGCCGGCCACATGACCACGGAAATGTCTTCGGACAGCGCTGGCTCTTCGGCTTTGAAACAGAGATGAGCACCGCAACACTAGAGTCGGATTCGACTGGCTTTCGAACAAGGGAACCTTTACCTTTACTTACCTTAGGAAGCTAGTTGTTTACACCATCTTCTAAATGGTAGGAAGTGGGGGGGTTGTTTGAAATACAGCATTTATTTATAGAACATAGTTAAGAGTCCAACGGCACCTTTGAGACCAACAAAGTTTTATTCAATGTATGAGCTTTCATGTGCATCCATACTTCATCTGACAAAGTGCGCATGCACACGAAAGCTCACACCTTGAACAAAACTGTGTTGGTCTTAAAGGTGCCATTAGACCCTAACTTTGTTCTGTTGCTTTAGACCAACATGGCTACCCACCTTGATCCAGCATTTATTTATATTACTTTTGGCTGATTTAACAGTCTATTTAAAGAATTAACTGCCAAGGTGAGCAGCAGTGCTACCGAATGGCATGGCCTGAGTGAGAATGTGAAGTGTGAAAAGCTGATAGCACTGTGCTGTGCTATTGAAAATGATTAGTTGAAGCAATCTGCTGAACAGCCGCAAACAGGATGATAAACAAACCCAACCGGTAAATGGTATCCAATTGTTGATAAGTTGACCTTCGATTCTTTTAATTGGGAATCTATCAGTAAAGCAAAATACTCATTACTGTTATTGTTAGTTCGCTTTTACCAATATATGTTTAAGAGAGGCTGGACACTTGTACACTTCTTGATTTATTCAGGTTGTTTTTGCTACATTGACGCTTGAGAACCTGTATGTATTCGATATGTTTTATGTTGAAACCTAATAAAATATTATGGTTAAAAAAAACAAAACAGGATGATAACCGGTCCGTCAAAAAAAAAAATCAGCTGAGCAGAAGTGGTGGGTGTGCAAGCAGCCCTCAGTTCAGTCCACCTGGATGTATAAACCTAGCTCTTGGGTTAGTCACAGGACAGAGAAAGAAGATTGGAGGACCAGTGGCATTTTGAATAGATACACATAGAACACTTTAAGGCGTCCAGCCAGCATAGCGGATCTTCCTGCTGCTTCATCATAGAAATGATCAAAGACGAAGAACTGTACCTTACAAGTAAGCTTTAGGACTCTGCCTGGATAGATATCTGGTATGAAGGGGTTGTGGCTCAGAGGCAGAGAATCTGCTTGGCATGTAGAAGGTCCCAGGTTCAATCCCCAGCATCACCAGTTAAAGGATCTGGCAGTAGGTGATGTGAAAGACCTCTGCTTGAGACCCCGGAGAGCTGCTGTCAGTCTCAGTAGACAATACTGATTTTGATGGACCTTAAACTTCAGTATAAGGAAGTTTCATGTGTTCACAAGTAAATATGTGGTACTGTAGAAACGAAAGTTAACAGGGAAGATCTCTCGGGGTACAACCTTTGAGAATTTCATTCCAGTTTCAAGGAGAAGTTACACCTGGATTTTTTGTTTTTTGTAAAGCTAATGGAAATTACTATCAGAGCATTTACCTAATCCAAAGAGATTTAACTCTGGAATTAGACAAATCTGACTTGAGTTCATGGAAATAGTGATAGGCAGAATGATATGCAGACACTGTTCAGTGGGCTTATCTCCTAGTAAATGCATTTAGGATTGCAGACTAAAACATCCATACAAGTACATTCATGGCATCTCCTAGCGTATCAAACCTGAACTTTGGATACACACTCCCATAAAGTCTGGCCGAGCATGCTCACTAGTATTGTTTACACATACTAAGCAAAGAATGTTATAGTTGTTCTATCCAATATCCCCAAGTTATTGTCAGGCAGGATTCAAATTGCCTTAAAGGTAAGCACAGTTCTAATAAACAAGAACAGAAAGGAATAATAATCTTTCTTGTTTTCAAGATTTTTTAATACTGAACAGCAGGTTCAGTCATAGAAAACATCTCGTGTTCTTCCTGCAAGAATAGAATGAAAATAAATAATATTGACCTTTGCCAAGCTGAGGGGGAAAAAACCAACCACATTACATTTATGTGTTCTCTCCTGCTTGCTTACTTCAAATATTTCTATGAATTAAGAAGACTTAAAGCCATTTGCACATCTGGAAAGAGATTATCCAAATGTGCATCATAAATTTGTGAACTGCATGGTAGCCATAGGTCTTCCTGGAACGCAGTCATGCTGAGCTAAAACTTGTGATGATATCAGAAGTCCCCACTGTTCTTCAAGCACCTCAGCCATTCATATGTTCCTCTAAAAATGTAAAATAAATGAATTTACCTGATATGTGTATAAATCTAAAATCCAGGTAGCTTTGAGAATATGACACGGAGCCACATTATATATATATCATTCAATGTCATACATTTCAGCTTTTTAAAATAGAAGTTCTTTCACCACATACCTACATTATGGATTTAAATTGTTTTAACAATCATCCACTGCCCTGTGGGAATCTTGAATGCCATAGTTCAACTTGAGGGAGGGAGGTGGGTAAAGATTTGTAATGCACAATGCTCAGCACCTTCACCAGACTACAATTCCCAGTAGGCTTTGGGGGAGCCATGTTAGTGAAACAGTTATAAAACTGATTGAAATAGGGATACACAAACCTGTTAATTTTTGTTTTATCCAGAAAGGTTTTTTTAATTTTCAAGGAGACCTGCTTCATCCCTCAATTGGTACTTTTCACAAAAGCCAGTCTGTATTTTTGCACATATGTGACATTTCCTTTATGCTTGATTTTGGTGTCTATTTTCTTAGACAACATTTTAATCAATGAAATTAAGCTGAAATGTCAAAAAATCCTTTTAGTGTCTGAAATTAGCAGTGTTTCTAGGAGGTATTAAGAGAAGGATGTTACCCTCTATTGTTTTGGTTTTCCTTCCTCTGACATAGTTGTATTTTAGCACAAGCCTACACATAGATAGTCTCCACTGAGTCTTCCCTGCTTCCCCAATATGAAACCATTCTCTCTCTCTCTCTCTCTCTCTCTCTCGCCTTCAAGTTGCAGCTAACTTACGGCAACCCCACAGGGTTTTCAAAGTAAGAGATGTTCAGAGGTGGTTTGCCATTGCCTGCCTCTGTATACTGACCCTGATATTCCTTGGTGGTCTCCCATCCAAATACAGACCAGGGCTGACCTTGCTTAACTTCTGAGATCTGATGAGATCAGGCTATCTCTGTCCTATCCAGGTCAGGGTACAACAATTCTAGTTGAACATTTTAAAAATCAATCTGTAATGTATCCGCCATTACCATGCAGTCAAGCACAAGCCTTTAGCTTCGTTCATTTAGAACAATAGCCAAGCGGATCCTAGCCCGCACCAATCAGAGGGCCAGGTCCGCAGCCGAGAGCCTATGAGACTCTCGGCTACTGTAAATAACCTATAGGGTGAATAGGGGCGTGTTTTGGTGGTGGGTTTTCTGTGCATATATACCGGCCTGTGAGCCGGCTATCCTTGTCTTGTTCTTCACTAATAAAGTACTCTTGCTGAATCACTCCACGTTCCGAGTACTTTTCACAATCCATACTCAGCACCAACCCAAATGAAAACACCTGTTTTTAAATAATTTTTCTTTGGCAACATTAACATCAGGCGACTTATCCAGCCACTGCCATTTTAAAATTGATCATTGTGACCAAATTACCTGAATCCATATTGATGTCTGCTTTCTTCTCAAACATCTTTTAACCATCGAATAGGTTTGATGATCTAGGATCCATTCTGTGACTTAGGAGAACCCATTTTAATTGAACTTATGAGTCCGAATATTTTTGTTGCTGAGATATAAGGGGAAAGGTGGAGGCATTTTTGTTCAGAGTACCTGGAAAGGAAAGGGAGAAGAAGAAGCTGCAAGGACATTGGAGTGAGGTGGGGATTCATTGCTCAAATGGTTGTTTTGAATTTTTCTGCATATCAGGTAAAAGGAACAAAAGATGTGGTATTAGGGATGGGCAGTTCACCCTGGTTCATGAGGCTCCATGAACCAGGATGAAACTCCCCCACTTCATGAACTGGTTCAGATTTCTGAGGTTCATGAATCTTCCCTCCCTCTTTTCTGCTGGGGGCAGTTCCCCAAGGCCAGCAGAATGGAAGGGGGGAGATCTCCCTTCCTGGGATATCTTCCCTTCAGGGCCATAGCCTGTGGTGGAGCACACAGGGCAGTGCCCCTCTTCCCTCCCTCTTTTCTGCTGGGGGCAGTTCCCCAAGGCCAGCAGAATGGAAGGGGGGAGATCTCCCTTCCTGGGATATCTTCCCTTCAGGGCCATAGCCTGTGGTGGAGCACACAGGGCAGTGCCCCCTTTTGATTCTGCAGTGGCCCCCGCCTCAGCAGCAGCTGATGTGCCTTCCGGGTGCACCTCAAGATGTTCTTGTGCTCCCAGCTCTCCTGACCACTGTGCATCTGAGCATCTGCCACTGTCTTTGCCCACCTGCCTGCCTGCCTGGGTCCTCTTCTGAGGGGGTGCTGACCAGAGGATGGCAGATTTCCCAGCCAAAGTCAGCACCCACACCAGCACCCATACCGGGGTACATGGATGCTTGGGGTGCTCTGCAGCTCTGGATCTCAGTTTCCTGTGGTACTCATGAAAATAGTGAGTAGCAGCAAGCCAGAGCAGGGTGTAAGATGAGAGGGCAGTTCCTCTTCCAGCTGGGCTGGGCACCGTGGCATTGGGTTCCTCAAGCCTCCTCCCTCCTGCCCCTGTCCTCCAGTCTTAGCTACTTTACACCATTTCATAAACTCTGTGAGTTTTGGGGCAGGTGTGAGTTCTGGGGCAGCACCCACACCTACCGGGTTCCCGTTTGTCTGGAAGCTGGGGGGTGGGGGTGGCTGGCAACTTTCTGGAATAGCCCGCCACTTTTGACCTGAAGCCCCCTATCTGAGCCACTGGTGCAGCCCTCAAGATTTGGCTTTCCCTGCCCTAATTCCTGTGCAAAACGGATTCTGCAGTAAACGCACCCACTTCACCTGGTGGTAAAAGAAGGAAGGGATCTGAGAGCAGTGGGGAAAGTGTGTGGGTGTGGGTGTGTGAGGGGGAATGATTCAGAGAAATAGAGGAATCTACTTGATCCCACCCGGCGCATGCATGTTGAGATGCAGGGGCAGGCCATTCTGCCCTTCCCACCTTCCTCATCTGTTAATTTAATTTTAATTTAATTCAATTAGCTACAACTAAATTAATTAGCTCTGTTTAAATTAAATTAATTTGATTAAGTTAGCACCTCCAACACCCCCTAAAAAAACCTCCTGGCTGTGGATGCTTCTTCCCTCCCTTCTTTATGCTGACAGCAGCTCCCTGATGCCAGCAGAATGGAAGAGGGGGAGATCTTCCAAAAGCCATTT
>NW_015172585.1:526924-537663 GCF_001447785.1 Gekko japonicus
AGATCTTCCAAAAGCCATTTAAAGGAAATGTTCCCTTTAAATGGCTTTTGTAAGTGGGTGCCACACAGGAGTGGAGTCCGAGTGACAAATTCACCACTTTTGCAAGCCATTTCAGCAATCCCTTTCACTCCCCCCTACTTCCAAGCCCTCGCAGTCTCTTTAAATGCCTTCGCCAAGCCCTGCCACCAGCACCAGCATGTCTGCTGACATGAACCACATGGAATTCACTGCCACAGGAGGTGGTGGTGGCTACAAGCATGGATGGCTTCAAAAGGGAATTAGATAGGCATATGGAGCAGAGGTCCATCAGTGGCTATTAGCCACAAGGTATAGATAGGGGCTCTGGGGCAAGTGATGCTCTGTCTTCTTGGTGCTTGGGGGGGCCAACAGTGGGAGGGTTCCTAGTGTCCTGGCCCCACTGGTGGACCTCCTGATGGCACCTGGTATTTTTGGCCACTGTGTGACAGAGTGTTGGACTAGATGGGCCTTTGGCCTGATCCAACATTGGCGTCTCTTATGCTCTTATGTTCTTAACCATACCTAGGAGAATGGCATGTACCAGGGCTCGCGAACCATGAACCAGGCGTGGTTCGTGATGAATTTCAGTCCTTAGTTCACTCCGTGCTCATCGCTAGTGTGGGGAAACATTCAGGTAGAGGGATACTATTTGCCTACTGATTTTGCATTATAGCACTATAGCACATGTATAGTGTGCTATAGAACAAAATGGGGTGATGTGTCAGAGAACCCCTGCCATGTGGATGCAGACAGATTAACAACCAAAATTTCAAAACTCACCTTGTAGACCTCCAGAGCGAATGATAATTGCAACACAGGTTTCTCTGGTGGTGGAAAGTGCTGTCAAGTTACAGCTGACATGTTGTGACCCTGTAGAGTTTTTAAGGCAAGAGATGCTCAGAGGTGGTTTGCCATTTCCTGTCTCCATGTCATGACCCTAGTATTTCTTGGTGGTCTCCCATCCAAATAATAGCCAAGGCTGACCCTGCTTAGGATCAGGCTAGCCTGGGCTATCCAAGTCAGGACTAGGTGTGTGTGTGTGTATGTGTGTGTCTGTGCACACACACACACAAAGGTGTTTTTTTGTGTTTGGGTATACTAAACCCCAAAAATATCTGTATATACCAAAATTCTCAATTCCCAATATTGGTATGATATTGGTATTTGGGAAATAAATACATTGGTATTGCTGAATTTATTTTCCTTTCCATTCCCAAGTTGCTCTGTGGCGGCCCACCTCAGTGAGTGTAGAAAAAGGGAAGGAATTTAAAGCTTTCCCTTCACTCGCTGAGGCATGCCACTGCTGCAACGTGATTCCGGAGGGAAAGGTAGGTATTCAAAGTCTCTTTACATATCTTCCCTTCCATCCCTGAGTTGTTCTGTGGTGGCAGCAGACCTCAGCGAGTGAAGGGAAGGCATTTAAAGACACCACAGTCTTTTTAAACGCCTTCCCTTCTCTCCCTGAGTAACGCTGCTGCAGTGGCATGCCTCAGAGAGTGAAAGGAAGGCATTTAAAGAGACCATGATCTCTTTAAATGCCTTCCCTTCACTCGCTGAGGCATGCTGCCACCACAATGTGACTTGGGGAAGGAAGGGAAGGTATTTAAAATTTAAATGCTTGATTCGCAAAGTCACTCCGCCATGGCTGCAAGACTCTGTGACTCATGTGGACAGTTTAGCTTTGCAAAAACCATTAAAAGGGAACATTCCCTTTAAATGGCTTTTACAAAGCTAAGTTGCACATGAGGAACCTGGAAGTGGCATGAGTCCACCCAGAAGGTGGGTGAGCTCGTGCTGCTTTGGCTAGTGAAGCTGAACCCGAAGGAAAGCCAAATAATATCAGCTTTTATTTGGGCTTAGCGAGATCAGTAGCTGAATCAAATTAGAAAATCTGACTTAGCTGAATAAATACCTGAAAAATACTGATGAGGTATTTTATGAGTATTTATTTGGCTCAGTATATACCGAGCACAGATCCCTAGTCAGGATCTGGTTTCTATACGCAAATTTCCATCTTTTTTTCTTCACTATTACATTTAGGGTGCAATCCTGTAGAGAGTTGCTTGAATACAAGGCCATTGCTTTCGACACAAAGTGGAGTAACTCTGCATCAGATCATACATTAGGCTACAGCAAAAAATGTATAGACAAAAACAAAAATAGCTGAAACAAGAATCTTTTAAAATGTTATCCCTTATATAGAATGTTACTAAAAAGCCAGTGTTTCCTTCATTTACACATTTTATATCAATGCATCCCAGGCACATTGCTTCAGGTCTTAACATGTGAATTTGATGTCTGAGAAATGTATTTTCCCCGTTGAGCTTTACGATGTCATTATGTGTATGCCAGGTGGATAAGCACTTTTATGAAATGACTCCTGCAGTTGTGTTTCTGCAATTGTTTTCCTGCTGGATTTCAATTGCACATACCAATCTTTATTAATGGAAAGAGAGAGAGAGAGAGACGAGAAAAATTATATGAGAAGACTTGATGTAGAATGGTCTTTTGAATGCTCATTTTGAAGTTGTCTAACAGGATTGTACCTAATGACCTTGTTCTCAGCCATGAACTCCTAAAACTGATGATTTTATGAAACCCAACCTTCCCTGTTATTACGATATAATCCTCTTTCACTTCATCACTCATGTCTCTATGAAGTTGGCCTTTTCCTTCTCTTCCTGTTGTGGAGACCTGGAGATCCATATTTAGCTCTATCCCTCCTGCAGGAAGCGCATGGAGTTGAATGTGACTAATTCCCACTGAAAGCCACAGGGGTTTATATGCCGCAGCTGTCTAATGAGACAGCTCAGGTTGACAATTGATTTGGTCTCTCACCTGCTTCCTGATTTCTTGCTGTGACTCTGCTGCATTATCTTCTTTGCAGAAGAAGCAAATTAGGTATCAATGGGAATTTCCTAGAACAGGGAATTTGAAGGAGTTTCTTCGAGGTTCACCATACCCTCTTTGTTGATTAATAAGTGACACTGCACATATTCACGCCAATGACAAATGGAACATGGAAGTATTTAGGGGCTACTCCTTGTTGGAGTCAGCATTATCAGTAGGTAGAATGGAGTACCGTCTCAAACAGCATATTTTCCAATACTATCAAAGAACATTAAATTATCCTTTAATTAATCCTATTACAATTTCTACCACTATTTGGATTTGGTGCTTTGAACACCAAAATGTATTGGCCACCTTTGAACATTGTTCTACTGTTTATCACTTCATTATAGCTAATGTGAAAAACAAAGAAGTCCAAACTTTTATCAATATATAATGGTTTTTTATTTACAGGGGACTTTTTTTTCATGAAGCAAGAAAATAACCTTTTTAAAAATCCTCCAAATATTAGTTTGTTTGTTTGTTTGTTTATATTATTTATAGTCCACCTTTCTCACTGGGACTCAAGGCAAATTATACAGAGTGATTCAATACAATTCGCAGAATGGGGCAATCAACAGACAATGGAATAGGAGATGAGTTGTAGAACGAACCAGAAATTGTAAAAACAGAACAGAGGCAAAACAAATTGTTAACATGACACATTAAATGTTGCAAAATTACAGAGCAGATTCCAGTTTACAGCAAACTATGCACTGTAGTATAGACCATACTCCCTAATAACGTTTCTGAGTTACTTTAGGGATTGTTTTGTACTGGGCTATCATATTATCTACACAGAAAAGCCCTCAGGAATAATTCAGTTTTGCATAGTGTGTGGAAAGCCAGGAGAGCAGGAGTCTCCTTGACCTCCTCAGGCAGACGATTCCTCAAGATGTGGGCCACAATAGAAAAGGCAGGTGTTGATCTTGCCCTTCTGTAGTTTGGCACCTGCAGAAGGCTCTGCTCACATGAATGGCGGAGCACAGAGGGAGAGACAGTCTCACAGATATGAAGGTCCAAGGCCATGAAGGGCTAAGAATGTGATAGCCAATCACAGATGGGCAGTCCAACAACAGGTGGGCAGCTAGTGAAGGACTGCAGAATGGAAGTAATATGCAAGCAGCAAGTATCTCCCAATAGTTGCAGAGCCACAGCATTCTGCACCAGCTAGAGTTTCCTAACTGATTTTGAGGGAAGACCAATGTGCAGCGCATTACAAGTAGTCTAGTCTAGTCTCAGTGTCACTGTGGCATGGATCTAGGTGGCCAGATCAGCCGTATCAACATAAGGGACCATTTTTCAAGCTAGGCTGAGTTGCAAGAAAGCCTTTTTTTGCAATTGCATTAACTTGCTTCTCCAGCAATGACCGGTGCATTTGCCGGCCCCGCACATCCTTGGATGGAATCACGAGGGGGGGGGGCTTCCAGGTCTCAGTGCAGGAGAGCTGACCAATCAGGGGTGGTGGCCAACCAGGACTGGCAGAGACAGCCATCCCCTGATCATTCCAGCCAAGCTCGACCTCAGAGCCTGAAGGGAGCTGTGTGGCGGGGATTGCTGAAGGTCCCACATGGTGAGGACAAAGCATGAGCAGTGTGCTGGCTAAGGGGGCAACCCAGAAGAAGGGGGACTGGGTGATGATGGTGCCCAATGGGTGCTGCCTGCCATCTTGTTCTCTGAAGATGAGGATGGTCCCTCCCTATGGGATTTGGTGGGCAAGATCAAAGCCTTAGAAAAGGCCAAGGTGGAGAAGCATAAGTCTGGTGGTGACCCTGGCACATCGGGTGCCACCACCCTGCCTAAGTGCACCAAGTATGTGGCCTGTGAATGGGAGTTGTGTGCCCTCTATTCCATTGGCACAGCTGCAAGAGTCCAAAGATGAAGGGAATGTCCAGCCGGCAGGCAGCAGAGTGGGAGCGGTGCCAGCCAATCAGTCTGTGATAGGTGAGATCTCAAGATCTGGGGGGGCAGGTACTGCTGTCAAGGCTCTGCTGGTTCCCACCCATGCTGTTCCCCCACCCCGTTTTGCCTTTTTCGTGCCCCCAGCCTCCCCTCTAGCAGGCCACCCCCGTTACTCCTCCTACAGGAAGCTGCTGGGTGCATGCTCCCTCATGTGCTACAAGTGTGTCTGTACTCCTAGAGCACTTTGAAGCACTGAAGTCCCAGTAAACAAGGCGGGGTTGAACCCACTGCTTATTTCCAGCTCCTAGTCCGGCTTCAGCCTATAATTGTGCTACCAAGTCTTTGCTATCTGCATACCTGTTCATGCATACACTGCACATCTCCCTGCTTGGAGTGGTGCCTAAGAAGTCCCCAGGAGAGTACTGGCTGATTAATCATTTGTCTTACCCTCATGAGAGCTCAGTGAATGATGGGATCCCAGGCGAACTGGCCACAGTGTGCTATGCATCATTCAACAGTGCAGTAATGATGGTGGCCCGCTGTGGGAGAGGCACACTGATGGGGAAGTGTGACATCAAGTCTGCTTTCTGTTTATTGCCCATATACCCTGGGGACTTTGAGCTGCTGGGTTTTGCCTTTGGCGGTCAATTTTACTATGACATGGACCTACCCATGTCCTGCTCTGCATTTGAGAAGTTTAGAACCTTTTTAGAGTGGGCCGTTATGCAGAGAGCAGGTTCTGAACGGGTCACACACTACCTGGATGATTTCTTGCTTGCGGGAGCGGGGGGTGTCTAATGAGTGTCAGAGTTCCATGGATATCTTTCAGAACCTGGTGGCAGAGTTGGGAGTCCCCCAGTGCATGAGGAGATGGAAGGACTAGCCACCCGATCGTCATACCTAGGCATTTTAATTGATACTGAGAGGCAGCTTTGTGCCTTGCCCGAAGATAAGGCAGCAGGGCTGGTAACATTGCTCGAGCGGGCCTGCTTGCAGAGGAGCCTAGCCCTGTGGGATTGGCAGGTGCCACTCGGCCACCTGAACTTTGCCTGCAGGGTTGTGGCCCCAGGACGGCCATCTGTCCATAGGATCTGTGACTGTGTGAAAGAGATCTCTCAGGTTTGGGTATTGGGAGGGATTAAACCTGTCCTGTATATGTGGCTGGACTTTCTGAGGGTCCTTCTGGTGCAGCTCCATGTTGCTGGAGGCTTCCCTGCAGATCTCTTCAGATGCATCTGGCAGCCTGGGGTTTGGAGTCTTTTTTGGGGGGAAGTTGGTGCACACAGCGCTGGCCACATGACTGGGCTGAATTAGGCCTTACAAGTGAGCTGACCTTTCTTGAATTCTTCCCAATGGTGGTGGCAGTCCACCTATGGCACCACCAACTGAGGGACAAGGTAGTGAAGTTCTAGTGTGAAAACCAGGCAGTAGTGCAGTTGGTCAACAAGCTGACTTTGAGGTCCCACATGGTTATGCGGCTGGTAAGGGCATTTGTCCTGCATTGCTTATGGTACAATATTTTGTTCATCACAGAGCATGTGCCAGGTGTTCACTCAACATCGCTGACACCTTGTCCCGCTTCCAGGGGAACCGATTCTGGGAACTAGCCCCAGAGGCAAACCAGGACCTGGAGCCAATGCCAGAAGCTTTGTAGAGTCTTTGCAGTGCTGGAGGCATTTCACAGATTCAGGAGTGGTCTGGGGCTTGGCCAGCAGTGGCTGGTACCAGTTGAACTTTCACTACAGTTTGCAGTGGCTCTGAGGAGAAAACGCCTGGCAATCAGGACCATTAAAAGGTACCTAGCAGCAATAGCCTTTCAGTCAAGAGTCCAGGGCCATACAAGGGATTTCACGCTGCGATGTATGACGGAGGGCTGTGCCAAGGAGGCGCCACCAGCGCCTGGCACCAGGTTGCCTTTCACCACAGAGATCATCAAGACATTAGTTTGATTATTGGGAGCATGTGGATATCAAAATAATAGTTGACGATAAAGAGATTGAATGTGTGGAAGAATACACTTTCTTAGGATCACAGATCAACCAAAGCGGTGAATGCAGTCCAGAAATAAAATGTTGAATCACACTTGGTTGCACAGCAATGATGAGCATGAATTGAATATGGAAGAGCAAAGACATCAGCCTAGCAACCAAATGCAGATCAGTCTGTGCTATTGCCTTCCCCACAGCAATCTATGGCTGCGAAAGTTGGACCATGAAGAAGCTGGAGGAAAATTGACTCATTTGAGCTGTGGTGCTGGAGAAGGCTCCTGTGCATTCCTTGGACAGCAAAAGTGACAAACAAGCAGGTACTGGAGCACACATTACTAGACATGTCATTGGAAGGAAAAATCACAAAGCTGCAACTGACTTATTTTGGCCACATCATGCAGAAGAACTCAGTAGAAAAAGCAATTATGCTTGGATTAGTTAGCAGCAAAAGGAAGGAGTGACTCAATACAATTCGCAAAAGAACATGGTGGCTAGACAACATAAAACTTGGCATCAGCCTGAACATGGAACAACTCAAAGAAACAGTACAAGATTGGAAAATGTGGAGAGAGTTGGTCCATAGAATTGTCAAGAGTCAAACACAACTGAATGGTTAATAACAACAACAACAACCTTGATACCCACTCCTTTTGCATTGAAGCGGCTTCAACAGCTGCTTGGCTGGGGTGTAGCCCCTCAGAAGTCAAGCATTTAGGCCGTTGGAGATCCCGGGCATACCAGAGCTATGTGCAGAAACGTTGATGGCTTATGATATCTTTCTTTGCAGGATGTGACACAAGAACAAGGACCACCTGTGTTCTAATTTGTGGGCACTCCATCATCTATTGGTCAGGCAGGAGGGTCAGCTGCTCCAGCATCAGTACCCTGCTAGGTATCGGAGACTGTGCCTTTGTTGAATGGCTGGGGAGGAGAGGAATGTGTTGGAGCCAGCTGTTACCCCTCTTCCATGATTGCCGGTCAGAAGGAGTGCCTCCCCAAGTAATGGTCATGCATTTAGGCAAAACCAATCTGGGCAATAGGTTGCCAGTCTCCTTGTTGACGAAGGTCCTGAGGGATTTTGAGACACTCAGACGGTGGTTTCCTAACACAGTGTGGTTTTGGTCAAATATGTTGCCTTGGTGAGTATGGAGGGGGGGGGTACCGCCCATCCAGGGTAGACAATGCCCAAAGCTGGCTGAACAGCATCATAGGTGGGTCTGTGATCTTGAGAGGTGGAAGAGTTATTCCACACCCTGAGATCAAATTCTTGTGCCTGCATCTTTTCAAACTTGATGGGGTTCACCTGTTGGATGCGGGAATGGACATTTTCTTAGCTGATCTGCAGGGTGGTCTGTGATGGGAAAGCATGGGTTGAAGGTTTTCTTCCCGAGCTGGCAAGCACTCTGAGATATCAGCGATAGGGGGGTCCTTGAACTGGGTACCTAGAGGCTCAACAGCTTGGGTGACTCAGTTGGGGGCCTCCTTGGAGTTGGGGGGATATATGATGAGCCTTAAGGCTTAGCAGTCATGGGCAGGAATGTGCCCCTTCATCTCCTCTACACACTGGGCATGCAGGCCATGACGAGTAGAGTCTGGCTGGCTCTGAGATGGGGTATATTTGCCTTGTTAGAAAGCTTGCTTTACAAGCACAATACAACTAGTGCTTAAATCAGCTCATGTGTAAATAAAATTCCTAGTTTAACCCATAACTTGTGTGGTGTTTCATTGGAGGGATGGGCAGGCAAAATGTTGGGTCCAGTATAACCCGAGGCTCTTAACTGAGTCAGTTTGAGTTGTAAATACCATTTGAGTTGTGAATATTTACCAACCTTGATCCTGATTCTGAGCCATCACTAAATGTGGACTTTTCTGTTGTGAGGCTCCCCCAGCCTAAGATGGTCACCCCGCTTTCCACTGTCCTGCCACCAAGGAGGGCTTCTGGCCCACCGGCCTCAGAATTTGGAAGGAAGCACCTAGGCCATCTTCCTTCTCCAGTCTTTTTCTCTCTCTCTCCCTCTCTCTGGGCAGCCAGGGTGGGGTCAATTTGGGGCTGGGAGTTGGCTTCTGACATCTGTCAAAAGATTAGGGCTACAGAAGATAAATCTCAAATGGCACTTCAAGGCCAAATAACCTCCAGTCAATTGGAAGGCAAATTCCAGTTAGGATTGCCAACATTTGTTTTTGAAAATGTTAGGCTGAATGCTTCTGGCACAGAGTTAGCTCCAAGCTGACCATATTCACGATAAGACCAAAAACCTGCAAACATCATCTGCCACCCAGTCCTTATAAAGGGAGATGCCAAGTATACAACCTGAGATCTGGTGCATGCAAAGTAGATGTTCTACAACTGAGCCATGGACCTCTTCCTACAGAAGTCTATTAATGAGGATGCGTGAATACTGAATTATCCTTGGAACCATAGCAGCTGCTGTATCTGACAGATGGCTGTGTTTAGATACGACTTCTTTTTGTGAGGAAAGAGGAACCACCTGTACTGCTGCTCACTCACCCTCCCAGCAGGAAGAAGAGGAAAGGAGCAGAAACTGATGAGTACACAGGGAATATCAAAAAGAAACCATGAAACCACCTTTGGGTGGTAATCTAGTGTGTTCTTTTTGTAGGAAAGAAACTACAGGGCAATAATAGTAATGCCTGCAGTCTTGTGTCAGGTGTTCTCCTCATGTTCCAGAGTAGCCTAGCCATGGGTATTTTGCCCAATGGATTAGAGTTGCTACTTTTTATGTAAACATATGGTCCATCTAGCTTTGTATTCCTCTATCTGGCAGCAGCTCTCCAAAGTCTCGCAGAGAGAAGGCTCTTTCCCGGCACCTGCTGCCTGAAGTGCCAGCGATTCCTTAATTAAGCACGTGCTCTACAACTGAGGCACAACCCCTTCCCTATTCTGGTGATGTTTACAACAGAAACTGAGCATGCAAAACATTAGCTGCGGTCACACACACTAAACAATTCACTTACAATCCACTTTCAGTGCACTTTCCAACTGGATGTTACTGTGTGAACCGGCAGAATCCAGTTGGAAGGTGCATTGAAAGTACTAGATTGAAAGCAGATTATTTAGTGTGTGTTATTGTGCGCTATTTGTGTCCATGCCAGGCAATCCTTGACCTGTTTTCTGTGTGTCAGCCAGGGCTAGAAAAATGTGGTAACTATAAACCGGTCATTTTTTAAAGTGACAGTCTGTGGCTCAGTGGGAGAACATCTGCTTTGCATGCAGAAGGTCCCAGGTTCAATCCCTGATGTCTCCAGAATCAAGTAGTAGGTGATGTGAAAGATCTCTACCCGAGAACCTGGCAAGCCATTGCTAATTTGAGTAGATAATAATAATCTTGATTCACTAATGGTCTGATTCAGTATACTTTCAGGCTGTTAAGAGCCTCCCAACAATCTGCAATGGATAGGGTTGCCAACTCTGGCATGTGAAATTTCTGGAGATTTGGGGCAATGCCTGGGGACAGGGGGATTTGCTGAAGGATTTCACCTATAATCTATGGTATGCCATCGAGTCTGCCCTGTGAATGTGCCCTTTTCTCCAGCAGAACTGATCACTGGTGTCTGGAGATCTGTTGTAATTCCAGGAAAACTCCAGACCCCGCCTGGAGTTTGTTACGCATAAATATAAGACAGTTGCACATGCTCGACCTCAATGCAAGACAATGTATAACTTTAAATCATACATCTTAATTAGCTGGCACATGCGTATAAGCAATTACTTTTTTTTTCTTGGTCTTAGGGAGAAAAGGCAACCCTTCATTTATTAAATGCATACACTATTCTCATTGCGGTCACTATCCTCCTAATGATAAAATCACATTAGAGTGAAAGTAATTCATGGGCACCACTGGGGCACTCAAACATTTTAAAAAGGATCTGTCATTGCAGTCATAATCGGGCCCTGCACAGGCCAAAGCTTTCTCCTGCTGA
>NW_015172585.1:538213-544896 GCF_001447785.1 Gekko japonicus
CCTGCTGAAACTGCAAATCCTGTTGACTTCAGTGGACTGTGCCCAAAGCTTCTATTCAGGAAAAATTCCCAGTGAGTCCATAACATTTTTTATTGCTCATGCAAATGGAATATTTTTCCGATTACACTGTATATCACTTGGAGATTGCTTGTAAAGTATCTTTTTATGGTTGCTCTGCAAGTACTGTTTCTGTATGTACGAGGATGGGGCTGTTATAGCAATAACACATTGCGTTATATATAGCGCTATAGACTATAAGATTATAGGAAATCAGTTACAGTTGGATTTGCTATGCAAGTTGTTCGTTTACATATAAGCTTTATTTTATAGGGAAATGGCATGCAGTTGTCCAACTTCAGGGGTTTTCAAACTGTGCTCTGAGGGACACTGAAGCTCCTTGGAATGTCGTCAGAGTTTCTCAATAAGAAGATCCGGAATGGCCAATAGCATTGTCTGGAAGGATGGCTCCCCAAAGCTTAATAAGCTTCATCTGAAATACACTGGAAGGGATCTATTGGTGTGATATCAAGGGCACTATCAGTTTGCCTGGAGGGATAGTGAAGTCCAAAAATCCCAATCAGCGCGTCATGTGAACACCCTAGAACATGTCCCAGAGTGCTATGCATCACCATGGGGTTCCATGCAGATGTTCAAAGGTTGCTTTGCAGACCTGTTGGTGGGTAAAGTTTATCACAAAGGTAGTATGTCTGAAACTTACTGGCCTAATTCCTACACAACTTTGTGGCATGTTTTCTACAGTATTTTCAGTTAAACAATTCAGAAAATACCTTTTGAAGAACACCATAGAATTATGGGTTAAGACACCCAATGTTTGAAGTATTCCCAAAGAAGGACTGAGATCATTCTGGATCTGCAGATCCTTCTGTTAAGTCCTGATTGGCTCTCACAGCAGTGTGTGAATAGACAAGTAGGTGGGGCAATGGCTGGTTTGCACTTCTCACAAGCACAAATGCCTCTTTCATCTGCACAAACTCAAATCTGTTCTGTCGCTTTGCGGAAAGCCTTAGTTTTTGCAGAACTAGATGTTACTCTAAATCTGAAACTACACTATGCTGTACTGGCTCTCATTTTATAACTCATGTTTGATGACTCTCCCATAGCCATTTGTATGATGCAGTAGAGCAGGGGATGCTTCAAAATTCTTCTCATCTTATTTCTTCCTTTTCTGAAGTGGAACCAATGCATCGGATCCTGTGGAAGATTTCCACATGTGGAACAGTACTTGTGCAAATGGAAGCACTAAAATTATTCCTTGGTCTCTGTTTGCTCTGTGTGTGTTGAGTGCAGCCAAGTTGCTTCTGACTTATGGTAACACTATGAAATAATGACTTTCAAAACGTCCTTATCGTTAACAGCCTTGATTAGGTCTGGCAAGTGGAGGGTTGTGGCATCCTTTACGGAGTCAATCCATCTCATGTTGGGGCTTCCTCTTTTCCTGCCATCTTCAACTTTTCCTAGCATTATTGTCTTTTCCAGTGACTTCTGTCTTCTCATAATGTGACTAAAGTACATTAGTTGTTGTAGATTTTCCAGGCTGTACGGCCATGGTCATGGCGTTGTAGGCCTGATATTTCACCAGCTGGTGAAATGTTAGGTCCTACAATGCCCAGACCATGGCCATAAAGCCCAGAAAATCTACAACAACTAATTAACTCCGGCCGTGAAAGCCTTCCACAACATATTGACTAAAGTACAATTGCCTCAGTTTAGTCATTTTAGCTTCTAGGGAGAGTTCAGGTTTGATTTGATCTAGAACCCCACTTATTTGTCTTGTTGGTGGTTCATGATATCTGTAGAACTCTCCTCCAACACCACATTTCAAATTAATCAACTTTCTTCCTGTCAGCTTTCTTCACTGTTCAACTTCCACTCACATACATAGTAATGGGGAATACTGTGGAATGAATTATCTTGATCTTGTTCACCAGCAACCCATCCTTCCATTTTAAGACTCTTTTCTAGCTCCTTCATGGCTGCCCCTCCCAGTCTCAATCTCCTTCTGATTTTTTGGTTGCAGTCTCCCTTTTGGTTGATGATGGAGCCAAGGAATAAAAAATCTTGAACAATTTCAATTTCTTCATCGTCAACCTTAAAGTTGTGTAATTTCCCAGTAGTCATTATTTTTGTCTTTTTGATATTTGGCTGTAATCCAGTTTTGGCACTTTCTGCTTTAACCTTCATCACAAGTTATTTCAGGTTTTCACTATTTTCTGGAAGTAATGTGGTGTCACTTGCGTATCTCAAATTATTAATGTTCCTTCCAACAATTTTCACTCTACCTTCATCTAAATCTAATTTGGCTTTCCTTAAAATATGTTCTGCATATAGATTGAAGAGGTAGGGAGATGAAATACATCCTTGACTGACACCTTTGCTAACTGGAAACCATTCTGTTTCTCCATATTCTGTCCTAGCAGTAGCCTCTTGTCCAGACTACAGGTTGCACATCAAAACAGTCAGATGTTGTGGCACACCATTTCTTTTAAAACCAACCATAGTCTTTCATGATCTACACAGTCAAAAGCTTTGCTGAAATCTTTGATGTCTCCTTTTTGGAATTGGAATGTAGATTATTTCCAGTCTGTGGGCCATTGTTTTGTTTTCCATGTTTATTGGCATGTCCTTGTTAAGATTTTGATGGACTCTGTTTCTGTGGCTTGGAATAGTTGTATCGATATCCCATCTACTTGTGGTGATCTGTTTCTCCCAACTGCTCTCAGTTCAACTCTTATTTCACATTCTTGTTCTTCTTCAAAATATTTTTTCTTTGAAGGAATCTGTCATTTTTTCATCTCTTCTGGATAGTTCTTCAGTGTATATTTCCCACCCTTTCTTTATTTTGTCCTGTTCCATTAATGTTTTTCTGTGTTGATCTTTCAGCATGCCTAGCCATGCTTTATGCTTTAAATTACATTTGATTTCTTGGATCTTGTGCAGCAAGTCTCCTGTACTTCCTTTTTTTTTTGTTGTTCTATTTCTTTACATTTTTTATTATAACAGTTCTCTTTGTCTCTACATGCAAATAGTTGGAACACTACATTTAGACTTCTGATTCTATTTCTGTCACCTTCTACTTTCATTTCCTGTTTATCCTTGCAATCTTAAGAGTTTGTTAGTCATCCATCAAGGCTGTTTGCTCTATGTGAAAGCAAGACTTAGTACAAGGTATTGCATTTTCTGATACAATTGCAAAACCAAATTAAATAAAATCATGGGGACCATCTGTTGTACATTCCATTGTGCAATATGCACATTGTTATCTCATTTGAAATTAAATTAAAGTATTGCTAGAGCCTCTGTGCTACTGTTTCTGCAAGCACAACTGCATTATTTACATTTTACTTTCCACTCACGCATTACTTAATCCAATCTAGTGGTCCTCCACCAATCATTTTTTATTTCACAGTTTTGTACAGAGCATTGTGCGCACATGGTTTGCTAATGTTTTTTCTTCTTTCAGTTCATTCCATATTAAGGATGTAAATGTATCCACAGATAGAATATTATAAAAAAACAAATCTTGATTTGGTCATAAGCATGGTGGCATCAAGGGGTTTTTTTAGACTGCAGCCACCTTTCATACTTTTACACGTTGTGCTGCTTTTGATGATCATGCCATCAGTGTGATCCATTCAGACTTTACCTTGGGAGTTCCGTCTGTTCCGGGTCCCCCCCCCTCATTTTTTCTTATACATGAGAGTAGCCCCATTTACTCTTGAAAAGGGGGACATAATCCCAGCTCAGGTTTGAAAGAGAGGCAGAGAGAGGAGACCAGAGCAGGGGGGGGGAGATGTGCACTCACTCGCAAGGAAGCTGCTCCAACGCAGGCACCTTTGATCAATACTGAAGAGGTGAAAATGATCCTGGCTCATGCTGGACAGAGGCAAGAATGAACTAATAGTTCTTGTATATTTTAAGAACACATTTCAAGTATGGATAGTCTTGTAAGGTGTTTGAAGTTATAAGATAACATTAGCCAAGAATGTGCACCTTTATCAAATGGAAGAATTAGCTATTGTTAGGAAATGATTTTCAAAATCCTATGAATATAGGAGGTTCAATTGATCTATGGCTTCTTCTCCAAAGGGGCTCCTTGCCCATGCTCTGATTATGTTGGGGGTAAGAAACATTTATGGACTCATATAGTTGCTCTCCTTAAATTATCTGTATAACAATGTTGAATGGTATATATATTTTTTGTTGATTTAATCAAAGTTAGCCCTGGCCTGGATAGCCCAGGATAGCTGAACTCCTCAGAAGTTAAGCAGGGTCAGCCCTGGTTAGTATTTGAATGGGACACCACCAAGGAAGACTAGGGTCACTACTAGGGATGGGCACAAACTGAATTATGAACCAAATTTTGTGACAAACCAGGATGGTTCGTGTGTTTGCAAACCATGATTCATGCAATCGTGCTGTTCGCAAACCGCCCGTGAACCACCATGGTTTTGTGGTGGTTTGTTCCGTTTGTAAGAGGGTTCATGGTGGCACAACACAAGTGAGTTCAGAAGGCATCATGACAGTGGCAGCACAACTTGCGCAAGTCAACTCAGAAGTCATTTAAATGCCTTCTGAGCTCACTTGTGAGAGCCACTGGGGCTTCCGCTGTGGGGAATGAAAGGAATTGCTGAACTGGCTTGCATCTAATAGATGAAAACCAGTTCAGCGGAAGCAGAGGGCAGTGAAAGGGATTGCTGACCTTGCTTGCATCTAAGAGATGAATCTGAGAGATGCAAGCCAGTTCAGTGATGCCTTTGGCTCCCCCCCGCCTTGGAAGCTGCATGAACCTCACAAACCCAAACTGTTTTGTTAAATGGAGAAGTTCATGGAGGTTTGTGAACCATGCTTCCTGAGATCCCATGAACCACAAACTACCACGAACCTCCATTTTCCTGGTTTGTGTCCATCACTAGTCACTACACAGAGGCAGGCAATGGCAAATCACTTCTGACCATCTCTTGCCTTGAAAACCCTAAAGGGTTGCCATAAGTCAGCTGCAACTTGATGGCAAAAAAAAATTCAGTCTTAAGAAGCAAGACTTATTTTTTTAGAAATGCTTAAATGGAAGTAAAATTCTCTAATTTTGTAGCAGGGACTCCTTTGCATATTAGGTGACACACCCCTAATACAGCCAATCCTCCAAGAGCTTACAGAGCTCTTCTTACAGGAGCTACTGTAAACTCTCGGAGGATTGGCTACATTAGGGGTGTGTCACCTAATATGCAAAGGAGTTCCTGCTACAAAAAGAGCCCTGCGAAACATTACTGATGTGTACCTTTGGCTAGGAGTTAAATTATCTGATATAGGAAACCTAATTAGATGCTTAGGGCTTCTTAAGTACATCCCTATATCTGAATCTGAGTCATCCAGAATCAATTCTTTCTCTGCAGTGTTTTATCAATGCATGGTTAGGCATCAGTACTGTAGGAAGGAAATGCATAAATAAACTAAAGAATCCGAAAATTGGCAAATTCTGCTCCTGGATGTAATTTTAGAAATTCTCCTAGTTCAACTGGAATTCAAGAAGAGTGGAATACAGGGGAGAGTGAAATTCAAGCATGATCAGGAATGGAATGGAAGAAATCTCATCATCCCTAATTAGGACCAGGGATTCTCAAGCATCCTCTGGTTTGGCTCACATTCCACTTGTAAGCAGGGAACCAATTGTTCAGTACATAGTTATGGGTTGCTTGTGAACAGCGTAAGCCTGTTTGTTGAGTTATTTTCCATACGTACCTATAGCAAGCTGTACAAAGTTCACATTAATTCCCTACCCACAGCCACAACCTCACCATGTCTCACTTCCAACATTGAAATGTAGAATGGACAAAAATAGTCAAGCACATAGAAACAAACACTGTGGCCTGTATCCAGCCATGCAAAATGGCATTTCTCATGGGTGCTGGTTTCCTTTCTCACTGCAGTCACCCACATTGATCCTTTGCTATTGCAGAGGGTCCACACGCCCACAGAAATAAAAAATTTGGGGGCTCTGTGGGCTACAGCAGAAAGGGGGGGAAAGGGAAGGTTCTTTCCCGCAATGTCAGTGGGCAGTTGGATATGTATCTGATATATATAAAAGCCCTAATGTATTGGCACTTTCCAGCTCTCCCATTGGCTGTGTTGTGCGCTCCATCAACCATTCTCTTTTCCTCCTGCTGTGGGGCTAACTTTATCCTCAGTGGCTGTTGCTAGGCAACCAAGCTTGGTTCTGTCAGTAAAAAGGCAAAGGCAGGAGGCCCTTTCCAGGCCTACTTTGGCCTTTGTGGGGAACTCATTGGTACCAGTCCTTACTAGGACTGGAGATTTTGTGGTGGAGTGTATGGAAGCCAGAGTTTGGGGAGGGGAGAGGCCTCAGTGAATAGAATGCCATAGAATCCACCCTCCAAAGCAGTTATTTTCTCCTGGGGAACCATTGCTGCCAATCTCCAGGTGAGGGCTGGGGATCACTCAGAATTAACACTGCTCTCCAGATGACAGTTTCCTTGGAGAAAACAGCTGCTTTGCAGGGTGGACTCTGTGTCATTATACCCCGCTGAGGTTGCTTCCCTCCTGCTTGGGTCCCCACTGCGGAGAAAGACTGTAGTTTTCCTAGGTAGAGGCTGCAGGGGGGGGGGAGATGGAAAACTGAAGCCAGAAGGGCATATAAAGGTAGGTTGATG